>NC_056744.1:291003648-291126148 GCF_019279795.1 Protopterus annectens
GGCTGATTATTTTGTTGCTGGATAAAACAAGGGCCATTGGCTACAGAGTGATTAAGGCACATTTAAGCAGTTGTAAGAGGGTTTGTGCAGGTTTGCATGATGGTAAGCACTGCTAACTTCCGGTCACAGTTTCTTACACTCAGCTTCTAAATTGCTTAACCTGTGTAGGCAGTGCAAACAGGCTTAAACCCGCTTACTGCTGCTTCAAAGTGCTTACTCCCGTTTACTCCCACGCTAATTTCTTTAAAAGAAAAAAAATGGGGTTGATAGGAAATTGGTGAAAAAGGGATACAAAGAGGGAAAGACAGTAAGGAAAATAGCCAGGGATGTGCAGGAAGGGTGTAGGGAAGGTCCATAGCTGCCCATTTCTTCTACAGCAACAGCTGTGCATATACACTGAATGTGGAGGTAGACTTGGACACTCAAACCCCTGGGAGGGGGTGAGGACAATAATTCTTTGTAATGCCAATTAGACCAGTGGACATTTGTACGAAATGGAAAGCTATGTATGGGGCAAACTTTTTTTGTGGGTACAGATTGCCCCTTTTTTTTTCTTTCAGATGAGAGTGGGATGTTGGGGAGGGGTAGTAGGTATATTTGAGGAGGTAGGTTGGGTAGGTTTACAGACAAGACAAACAACACATACAAGGGCAGTATATGCCACATGTGGGGGGTAAACACCTTGGACGGGGAGAGGTGTTTGGGAGTCACAAGCCCATAAGCCCCCAAATGGAAACAGTGGGACTGAGGTCCACACCCATGGGCAGTCACCACTGCACCTTCACGGCCCCAAGGGTGGCTGTGCTGGGAGCTGGGTAGCATGGGCAGACTCACCCTCTAATTGTACCACGTGGCCCTCATGCTGGTGTAGCCGGTCTCAAAACTCCCTGTCAAGCTTCCTATGCACCATGGCCCAGACCTGACGGTGGGTGACAGGTATCTCTCCACCCCCACTCCAGGGGGGTCGAGCCTCATCCCTTGCGGCAGTTCCACCCAAAGGTGGTGCAGGGCCAATGGAGGAAGAGGTCCCAGGCTGGGCCCCAGATGTGCTGGTGCCCAGTGCTATGGCCAGCTGAGGTGGGACAGGTGGGCCCGCTGAGACAGGCCTTCCCATAAGAGCTATGGTGTTGCAGTATTAAGAATGATATGGGTTAGTAATAGTCAACAGCATTCAGATTTAGTTATAACAGCATGCATAGGTATTCCCATTAACCCAAGACACCAGATTTACAACAGTTGCAGAGCAAGCAGAACACATGCATATATGGGACAACAGTGGCCATTACAACAGCATGCAGGTTTCATTGATGTCAACAGGCCAGCAGTATGTGTGTATTTTAACTTGGCACATGTATAAAACAAGATGTGAATATTTGTAAACCAAAAGGACATATGTCCCAACAAAAGTATGGAGTGTACACGTACCCATTGAGGTGTGTAATTGGGTTATTGTTGCACATATGGTGGGGGTGAGAGAGAGAGAGGTCAATTAACAAATAATATATCCCTGTAGTTTTCACAACTTTCTTAGTCACCACAGTGATCTGTCCCTTACATGTATTATTACACTACCCAATTGCCTTACTTTGTACAATGGTATGTTTGTAGATTAGTATACATGCAGACTGTGTCTTATGTATAGTCTACACCTCTTACCTGTTATAGCTGTTGAGAAAATCATTGTTATCAGTACCTGATAAATTCTACACATATTTCCAATGCCATGCTTGTAGACAAGTATATGAGTGAACTGTGTTGTACCTACAGTCTACACCTCTTACTTGTTATAGCTGTGGATAAATCTTGGTTAACACTACCTGACAAATACTACACATACTCCCAGATTCCATGTTGATGTTATGCACATACCTAACAGTCCGTTATTGCACACACTCCGGTCAAGGCTTGACAAGATGCAGGTGTTACTGTGACATATTTTGGAATAGCTGCCATACACTTTGGGTGAGATGCTAAAATGACAGGTTTGTTTCCATATACATTCTCTTTTTATGTTCAGGCCTGACTATCCATTATATGTCAGTATTTGCTGCCTACATTTCTTGGATCATCACACTTATTTGTCAGGGGAACAGGTTACCAGGCAGCAGATTTCGGCCCATTATTTGGACATGCTGGACAGATCAGAACAGTTGAGGGGTATTACTATGCATACAGCTTACTACCTGAACATTCAATCACAGTCTGTAGAGTTGATGGTTATGATTATGCTTACAGCGTACTATCTGAACATTCTAGCAAAGCCTGAATAGTTGTTGGGTCTAATTATCCATACAGCTTTCTATCTGAACATTCTCGCAAACTCTGTACAGTTGTGGGGTATGATTATGCATGCAACTTACTACCACTCCAGGGATTCAAACTCCTGCTGTGCATGGTAAAAATATTACAGTTGACATCACGTACACTGTGCTATCAGGAAATTGGTGAAAATCATTCCAATGGTTTCTTTCTAAGTCTCCCTCAGTTGTTCTATATGACTGACCTCTTGAGACTTCCAACATTGTTATACTGAACTTCCTACACATTTTAACTGTGCTCAACAGTGTGGGTAAGACTGCTTAATCAAACAGTACTATTTAGAGAATGCAACACTACAACAAAATATGGCAGCAGAATGTACAAGCACTCCTGGGGTTATTGTTTTATTCACAAGATATTACACCTTTATTTCCATGCAACCTATATGATAGTCTTCCTGCCATATTGTCTGGTTTATTCAGTACGTCCCATACATAATACATTGTTTATACTGGTATGACACTTTCCAGAACTGTTATATTTATTTGTTATGACAGTACATGCAGGAATATTACTAACCTGCCTCATGACGCAGCCTTTGCAGCCTAGCAACATGGGTTTGCAGGTTCGCAGCCTGCTCATCTGCAGCTGTCAGAGAAATACAGTGATATTTAGCCATTACATATCCATAGTATACACAAGCTAGGCAATTATTATCTATGTAGTAGAATGGATACTTAGCGCTGGGGCATCGGCCATCTGCCTTGCTTCTTGGATCCACTGGTCCAAGGGATCACCCCTCTACTGCTTCAGGTCAGTATGGTGATGCCTGACCTGCTCACCAGTCCGGGGGATACCGGTGGCACTGGTGAGGTCACAGGTGAGACTGTCCCAGGCCTCCACTTTATACTGACAGCTCTGGTACTGGCCCTGCAGTAGTCTCTCCTCATGGTGTTTTACCAGGAGCCATACCATGAATCTGGACTCCTGCGTGCCCCAGCACTGCACTCTAAATCGAGTGCCTTTCCCAACTCCAGCCATTCTGCCTACAGTAGGAAGCTGCAACCAGTTATGGGAAATATTGGTGCCTGTGGGGTTTAAATACACCTGATTTCCCACACTTTCCTGTGACTGGACAGTTTAGAAAAGGCTAAGCTATGGGCACACCTACTTACCTAATGTTGGCATTGCTTAAAGGGGCATATCACTGGGCAGATTGAGTTAGGCTGCCTACACATTGCTTACACCACGCAGGCTGACATGTGCAATGCTTAGCATTGCTTAATATCTATTTAGCATTATATTTTCCTTTTGACATTGTTTATTATTTGTTACATGTTATATCTGTGTCTGGTATCTGTGATTCCTGTGTACATACACTGTATGGGGTCATGGGGACTTCAACACTTTATTACAATACCGCCTCACATCTGTCATTACTGCAGTACTCCAGTTCACATATTTATGTTATGTTGCAGGTTATACAACATCGTACTATACATTGATTCATTTCACATGTTCAGTTTGATTTTCTTATGGTGTGGATTTGTTTGTTGACACCTCAGTCTTATGTACTGCTATGATGCCTTAGTGGTTAACTGCTGTGACTATAGTGTACAGGGTCCTGAGTTCGAGCTTTGCAGAGGCTGTTTATTTTGGTGCTGGGCAGAACACAGGCCATTGGATACAGAGTGACTAAGGCACTTTTAAGCAACTGTAAGTGGGTTTGTGCTGGTTTGTGTGAGGGTAAGCAATGCTAACCTCCTGTTACATATGCTTACAGAGAGTTAGCTTCGATCTTGCTTAACCTGTGTGCACATTGCTTATCCCCATGCACATGAGTTTAAACCCGCTTACTAGTTCTTAAAAATGCTTACTACCTCTAACTACTGCTTACTAGTGCTACATTTCGACAGCAATAGTATAATGGTTCTCGGGAGGTGGGTGATTTGGAAAATATATGGCATTATCATTCATTACATAGTTTACCTTCCATTTGTATCTGTGATACTGTATGGGACACGTGATTATCTGTCAGCTTTGGAACATGATGACACTGACACCTCACATCTGCATTAACTGCAGTACTGCAGTTCACAAATGTATGTTTTTTATTAGGTTATGCCACAAAAAATATTTATCATAGAGTGATTTGAAGGGAAAATGGAATATTCTGTAGTGGGACTCGAACGAGGAATGACTGCTTGTACGGCAAATGCTCTGCCCACTACACTATTGCTGTACTGCTTCATTTGCATATATTTTGCTTTTTATCCTCTTTCTGCTATTTAAGCTGCATTAACCATAGCTAAGCGATGGGCACACCCGCACACCTACGGTTAGCTGTACTCGGATTTTTAATACAAAATAAGAGGGTTTCTTCATTTAATTTATATATACTGTTGCTGTTGTACACATGGGGGACTGTTGGTGGGGATATGCGGACACCTATGAGTGATCTCACTCATTTCTTAACACTTTCTGCTGTTCTACATTGCAGGGGTGTATTTATTCTGAGATTTTTGCTCTCAAACATGCCCCCTGCACTCATACATGCTCCATGTAAGCCTGGGAGCTTGGGCAGCATGCCTTCATTATTATGCATGGCACGCTGCCATCCTGCTCCTACACAGGCGCTTCTGTGCAGGCCTACGTTAGTCTTGCATGGAAGATTAGTGAATCCGGGGGATAGTGTATGCCGTGTTACATAACATAGTGTGTGTGCTCTGTTACATAACATACTGTGTGCTGTGTTATCCAACATCGTGTGTGCTGTGTTGCATAACATCCTGACATGCAAACAGTTAATGCAGGACAGAGGAATGCAGATGTAGTGCAATTCCTTTTATTTTCCCAAAGTAGGATGTGCAACAACACTCATGTCAGCTCGAAAACCTGAGTAATTGCAAAACCTATGTTGGCCCAATGAAAGGTATTACAGTAGACTCCCTCTTATCTCATCTCACTGGGACCAGACCGTTGGTTGGTTAATCAGAAAATGCATACAAAATAGCATTTATTAGTTATAATTCAACTAGAATAACAGGATTTGTGTTAGTATGCATTTTTCTAATGAATATGAAGTCTAAAACTCAAATGTCTGTCATTATTTATCCCAGAGGAGACAGAAGTGCTCTGTTGCCTTTTGTTAGGGCTATGGCAGAAATGTGATGGCCAGTTATAGAGAAAGCTGATTAAAGGGAGGCTGGATAAGAGGGAGTCTGCTGTACATCACATCCCTGTTCCAGTGTCTTTGTGTTTTCTGCTAGTGGACCAGCACAGCATTCATTTATTTCATTTTTTTTCCTTGCACGTCAGAAGCATTCAGGAAGATGATGTGCCAGACATATCAGTGGAGAAGGTACCCAGTAAGGGGTCTGAGGAGGAACTGATACTGGGTATGCTATCACACTGACTGCTAATTTACATCTCATTATAATGCAAAAGAAAAATAAACCTTAAATGTTTTCATGATAACACAACTGGCAGAAGGAGACTGAAGCCATAGGTATCCTCAAAATATGTGAGCAGAGCCTTAATATCCTGACTTACTTGTTCACACATACAAAAGGATGTATGCAAAAAAACATATTAACAACACTAAACAGTCATTTTACTACCTTTATGCTATGAAGGTAATGATAGAAGTGGCACTGTTGTATAAAAGGTAAACATTTTGGGAATGAATCCCTATTACTGTTAATATTAAAAACAAGACAGTCTGAAGCATGTATACTCATTCCAGCACACATCTGCTTTTGAATGGGTAGCTAGCTAACATACTACTTACAGTACACAGGTGGTGCCTGATGTTTAAATTCAACTTTCCATTGGCCAACAAGCCAATTGCAGCTGCTCATGTCACTGGAATGCTGACAGCACTTGTTTCCCCATGTGTGAGGTACCAGCTGCACAGGTGACAGCCTGGGCTAAGCTATTCCAGGCCTCACTCTTATACTGATGCCTTTTATAGCACTCCTGTATTGAGATTCCAGATGTAATCCTTATGAAGAATGTAAAGAAAAATGTTGGACTCCTCCTCACACCACTTCTGAACTCTAAAAGGAGTACTGTCTTCTCCTTTGCATGTCCATGACTGAGTGTGTGCAGTGCTGACCACAGGGATCCAGATATGTGCATGGCAATGATCTGCTGCCTGCACAAAAGGTTAGCAGTTTTTCATGTTGCGCAAACTGAGTGATTCAGAAACAATAACAAGCTAAACCCTAATTGTTATAATCATGATGCCTAGCCATTTCAATCTGTCTGACAAAAGGGTGCCAATGGCTACAGAGCCTCATCAAGGTGAATTGAAAAAGAAAATGTTCTTCAGCAATAATATATCTCCTTGTATAAGATAAGCCTCATTTCTTAAAACTGCATTCATTTGTACTGTGGGTGCTTTTAACTGCTATTCAGCCTCTTAATATTAAGGAATGCTAGTTTGTCTGTAATGTTAAATATGTTGGCCAAGGTATTTTGAGATGGGGATTACAAGGGTCCAACAGCTGCTGTGCTGCAGGATTGTTAGATTTGATGGAACACACAGCCCCATGTGCTTATCATCAGAGCACTGTTCAATACAAAATTGTAGTGTAATATGCACTGCATATATCTAAGTAATCAAACTATTTGTTATAATAATGGGAACAGTTACATGTCCTTGGTCAGTTGCAATTCTGTGATTGTTTTGTGGGGCACAAATGCTCAGTAAACTTAGATGCCTGACATAACGTAAAGAGTGCAGACACATAAATATAACTGTCAGACACACAGACAGCATGCTATATAGCCAAGTAGGATACTGGTGATGTTAGCATGTGTAATGGCCATGCAGGTACAAAGCTATTAATTCCATTGCTTTCTATCCCATCAGCCCAATGCCTAAATTACAGACTGAAAAGAAACAGTGTAATTCATCTTCCTGTAAACATGCCTGGGAAGAAACTGTAGCCAATGTAAATTTAGTTGGTGGGCAGGGCCATGACTATGAAATGGTGCACTGCAAGGGCACCGATGTGATATAGGTTACTTATCAAAGGGTGAAAATCTTGGCATGAAAATGTAGAGCAGCAGGTGGGGTAGGCCCACAAGTATGAAATGGTGACCTGCAGGGCCACTGATATGATATCGGGTGCTTATCAAAGGGTGCAACTTCTGGCATAAGAATGTTGGGCAGCAGGTTGGGGAGAGGGTCATCAAGTGTACCACATCTCACAATGATGGAGGAGTGTCTTGCCTCTCTCCACAAAGTCCAACAGAGTGGTGATGAATGTTGTGGCAGAGTTGGACAGGCTCCAGATTCTATCTACTATGGATTTCCCCAGTTATGTAGGCCTATTCCTGTGTATCAATACTTGTAAGTCCTTTGTACGCTATACTTATAATAAAACTTAATTAAAGCTGTCTGACTTATGGAATGCAGATACATCAGGATTCAATAGTGACAGCCATTTGCACAAGATATGCTTGTAAGGTATTACTTTTTGTGATTCTTATATTTGTAAAACTCTCAGTTGCATGCATAGTTCTGGTACTTGGTCATGCTTACCCTGGATATTTTGTGGTTTGGTGTCTTCACAGGTGATTCTTTATTCAGCCTCTGCTAATGATGATAGGAATGAGCTGCCACAATCATGGACTAGAGAGTGTGTATTGGGCACAGGAAATGAGACCACTGCATCCCCAGTAAGACCATGGGCACAGCCTCTGTGCCTATGAATACCCAGGCTACTCAGACATCAGAGAGGATGGGTGGATGGGGACACTGTTAATCAAAAAAGTGTGCTAGCCAGTAATAAACAGATGTCTGAATCTGCCCCTAACACTCATATGCAGAAAGGTCCACACAGAAGGGTGGAGCTGGTTAATGGTGCACTGTTTTCTCTGGCTCACCTGACAGGGGTGTGGGTCTGCCCTTGGAGCCAGTCATCTGCTGTATTCCAAGATATTCAAGAACGATGTTACTACCAATTCACTAGGCTACCAGAAAACTCCAATAAGTGTACCACCACTTTCTGTGAGTAGATGAATGTTTATTCACAACATAAACTCAACGATATGTGAAACATCAGTATAAAAACATCCATGAAACCAGATAGAACATAACGGATAAGCGCTTTCACTCACTGATTGTGAGCTTCCTCAGAACACCGGCATTAAGCTGAGTATGCCTTAAATTCAAAATCTGGTGCCAAAAACCAGCTATTTAAATGTTCTTCTTAAAGCAGCAGTCAAGTTGTAAATGGCTAGCATGTTCCTAGCCGGTCTTTGTGAAATATGATATATTAACATAGTAAGATATACCATGTTAGAAAAGTAAATATGTTAAAAACCAACTAAAAAGGTTATAAGAAAAGGTTACAAAAATGTTAAAAATGTTAAAATTGTTAAAAATTGTTTACAAAAAATACATAAATTGGACAGTGACTACATTCTATAAAGAAGGTTCCAAACTGATTTCTCAGACTATCACACTACTACCTTCGTATTTAATACTTCACTAAACTCTGCCATATCCTACTAATACCAATATGTTTAAATATATATAAATGTATAACCTATGTATACATCGATCCTATGTCATAAATATTGATGACTAATATCAATTGAAACAGGATATATCCAATCTAAACAAGGGTTTTTACTACATATTTGTGAGCAATACAATAAATGGCCTGACTATCATTAAACAACTGGCTCTCAGGAAGATGTGTGTGTATGACTGTCATGGGAAAAAAATGTGTATTGTCTTATCTCACATCCATCTCCAAAATGGACTTACTTGAAATAAAGTCATTTAATCCCGGTGGGGTAGTTGCATCCAGAAATAGCTGCCAACATACTTCTTTAAAATTTAATATTTTCTTAAAATCCCCATCTCTAGGATCTAGTTGTATATTATCTAATATGGCAAATTTAAATTCATGTTTGGCCCCCATTTTCTCAACATATCTGGATAACGCATTTGTGGAATCTTTTTTAGATATACTATAAACATGATCGTATATGCATTTCCTAAAGCATCTTTCTGTTTTGCCTATATAATAACTGGTACATGCACAGCACTTGGCCATGTAAATCACCATTTTTGTATTGCAGTTACCTTTTCTAAATTTAACCAACTGTCTATAGTTATTTACAGTATTTTGTCTTTTTCCAATATATATTTGCATTGGTTACATGCACCGCATTTTTTAGTACCACCTAATGTATTCTGCGATTTGTTAATCTCAACTCTTCTCGTACCACCTCTAGGAGGCTGTTGCAGTAAATTCTTTATATTGCAACCCATTTTATAAACTATTCCTGGTTTATGACCCACAACGTCACTCATATTACCGTCTGTGGATATTAAATACAAAATTTGTTCATAATATCTAATATTTGATTTGAGATAGGACTATAACTTATAATAAATGACCTCTGATGACAACTTGTATCTTTTATACAATGATTTTGATTATTATTACTTATGGCATTAATACTGTTACCATTGACTATTCCCGCTCCAAAAAGTGGCTTATATTTCTTTCCCCACTCGTTTATTATATACTGTCCTACATCCTCCAACATTTTTAACAGGTAACCCCTGTCGCTGAACAAACCTGTGATATTCTTTACCTCCTCCTTCATTTCATTGTAGTCGGAGGTCATGCATATAGCCCGAATGCATTGTCCCTTAAATATATTGTGTTTTAACTTCCTTGGGTGACAACTGTCATATGCCAAATAGTCGTTTGAAAAGGTACTTTTTCTGTAGATTCTAGATTTTAAATCTCCATCTTGTTTATATATATAGGTATCCAGATATGCTATCCCCTCATAACTGTGTGAGTATGTAAACTTTAAGAATTCACTGCTAGTATTCAAAAATTCTATAAATATTTCAAAATGTTGCCATGTATCTCCCCATACAATATGTACTCCAAGATATTAGCCAACGTGGCTGTGGAGGACTGAGATTCCACTGCCAGGATGCTAGAATTTCTGCAACATCTGCTGGGGAGGTGTCTCCTCACAGGAGAGGTCTCACCATGGTCATGGCAATCGATATGTTGACACAGCTTACAGCAGCTGTTGCTCAATGTCACACACCATGCTAGTATCCAGCCAGGGTCATTATATATCCAGTAAAGCTCCTGGTAGAGAAAACTCTGGTGGATGGATACATGCAATAGGATGCTGAACCACCTCCAGAGGATGCTAACCCCCCTGCACAGAATGCTAAACCTTCTGCATATAATGCTGAACCCACCAAGGAATGCCCTGGACCACTCCAGTATACCAAACCACAGTGCTGCAATAATTGTTGAGGCTGTATCTCTAAAGAACCCACACTTACACCATCACCACAATTCCCAGTGCATCACACACCTCCATTGACATGGGCTCTTCTCAATCTTGAAAGCTCCAAAGTACTCATATTTGGTAGAAAAGCAGTTGTTACTTTCATAGTCTTAGTACTTACACTCATGCACTTCACTGTAAAAGACATGTTCTTCTGTGCTCCATTTTCAACCTGCACAAATGATGGCAACTGTGTCCTGTCCTTTGTACATCGTTATTTGTTTTGCCTATGTCTGGTACACAACAAGGCCAGCTTATGCATGGGTAAGCACAGCCTGGTGTTGGTTATTCATGCATCATTTTTGCTAGGGTGTATTTCCTTAACTCTTGTATACTATATTCTGAAGCTATGTGCAGGTTTCTGCCTCTTTGGTAGTGCCACAGCACGCTATTCCTACCTCCATGTATCAGAATCATCCCCTGCTACTGCCTCCTCCTCTGACTCTGCATCTGATTCAGCCTTCACTGTTTTCTGGGCTGAGAACTGATGTCCTTGCAAGTGGCCACCCTATTGTAACTGCTTCCTAAAGATAATACTGTGTAACATTAATCAAGTTTAAATGCTTTCATTCTAAAACATGTAGAACTTCTTCAGAAAGTTTCCGAAGAAGTTCTACATGTTTTAGAATGAAAGTGTTTAAACTTGATTAAAATATGGCTTTGTGGCATTCTGTGCGGTGTTTTTTGTTTTTTACATAGTTATTTAATATGCTGTTTTATGGAAGTTGTTTTTGGTTACTGTGTAACATTGCACAAACCAACACTGTTTTTGCACACATGTCGAAATCATACTGCAGGACACCACAAGATGAATCCAGACAGAGGAAGCATGTCTTCATCAGGCTAAATATGTGACCTATAATGTTTCTTGTTTGCAATTGTCCATGGTTCTACCAATAGCCTGTTTAATTTCATATTTTGTCATGTGTGTTTCATGATCCAGGATTGCATGGCATATCCAGCATCACCAACATAACGTCCCTGTCAAAAATCACATCTCAAAAACTATTGGCACAGGTCACAGGCATGCCAAGTGTGGGAGTCATGATAACTGCTTGGGTTGCCTGCACATATATTGCAGGTGATACCCTGTATATTACAGACCATGTAGCAAATGATGGAGTAATACGCTTTGCTGTTCATGTACCTCCTTCAGAGTTCACCAGGTGAGGGGTTTATTATAATGTGGCTACAGTCTATGGCCCCCACCACCTCAGAGAAATGGTCTATATTATATAGATTTTGCAGGATGCTGGCTGTCTTCTCTGGGGTATGTGGGGACTACATATGCTCCCCACAAGCTGAAACATAAACATTGAGAAACCAATGGACAATTCTTCAGACAAATGACTGAGATACTCCTACTGTGTTCACAGTATGTCACTGAAAGGACCCTGTGACTAATATATGGAAATCACACACATCTTAGTCTCCACTGGGACATGTACTCCATGATTCTCAAGTAGCTGCAAACAAGGTTGACACGTCTAGAATTTCTTGAATGGTGTCCCTATCAACACAGTACCAGTCCACAATGTTAATGTTGTAGAGTCAATGAAATGTTAAATATGGTCAAATACTCATGCACATCCAGTGGTAGCCTCATTCGCTATAGTACATGGCAGCAGCAATAAGATCCTCTTGCAGATACACACTTTCTAGTTCTGGGGCAACCCCTAACATTGTTTAGTGATTCAGTTACTCTGAATGTGAGTATTTGGCTGACTTCAAATATACAATGGGCACAACTTTGCTGAGTGGCATTTCTGAATTGATGCACCATTTTGTTTTGCCTTATTACCATATACAGCTTCTCATTATAGGGTCATTAGCATATACCACAACTGACTGAGCTTCTTGGTTTGGCCACATTGTGTAGTCTGGTTTTCTGAACTGTATGCATTTTGGTCATTGGGTAAATTTGCTTATCATGAAACAGGAAAGTTTTTTGAATCTGGAGCCTGGATTTCAGATTTTCACTATCCAAACAGGCAGTTATATCAAGAAAATTGGAACTAAATTTAGATCAGGAGTCTGTAAAGTTTAACAATGCTGTAGATAAATTCAAACATTCTATAAAACATTGCAATTATAAGCTATCTAAGTTTCTTTCAAGAGAAACCTGTAAAACAATAACTATAAATGTACTGATATGCAAATTAGAGTATGTATTTCTGCTTCTGTTTCTTAACTGATCCTATTATACTGGACTTCTGCAAACCATTGTGAATAAAATATGCATTTTATTAAACATAATACCAAATGTGGCTAGCATACCATATGAATTAAACAAACAAATAACAAAATGAAGAAAGAAGTATAATGTTATTTAAATGCTTTTGGACTATGTATTTCTTAGTGTGTGTGTGTGTGTGTGTGTGTGTGTGTGTGTGTGTGTGTGTGTGTGTGTGTGTGTGTGTGTGTGTGTGTGTGTGTGTGTGTGTGTGTGTGTGTGTGTGTGTGTGTGTGTGTGTGTGTGTGTATATATGTATGTGTGTGTGTGTGTGTGTGTGTGTGTGTGTGTGTGTGTGTGTGTGTGTGTGTGTGTGTGTGTGTGTGCTTTAAGCCATAATTAACTTTTAACATCCACCTTATGTTAAACATGCATTCCTAGAAATGAGAAGTAAAGGACTTTTTTGACTGATGTGACTTGGGACTGTTATTAATGATAACTGTACTGCTGTTATTGTCTATAACTCATAGATGCATTTAACTCACAATGCCACTTAATTGGTACCTGCAATAGCAAATAATTAAAACTGTTTTCTAAAGGAATCAAAAAAAATGAGCAGTGCTGTGCATTCATTGCTTATCTACTCATTACTATCTTAAAGTCCTATTCATTACGGCTTGAAAATGTTCATTTACATTTACGTATATTGCTCATTCTAGCTTGTCCATGTAAATAGGCTTGCAACTGCACATAGCTATATATATATATATATATATATATATATATATATATATAGACACACAATACCTTTAATTGTATTATCTCTATAAGACTTATTAGAGCTTACCATTACTAGAATACACCTGCTTGTCATTTTTTTCCTTGATCCTGGCACACTTCAGTCTTATTATCAGCTACCCAGTGCTCTCAACTAGGACTTCAAACTCTTGGCTGTAGGGGATAGGGATTGAGAGGTACTCAGTACCAATGGTAGTACCTCCTGGCTGACATCATTAATGATAATGCAAGAAGGAGACACTGAGTGAAGCCGTCGCTTGCAGCATCATCCATGCAGACTTGTGTGCCATGACTTATTTCTATCCCTACTCCCATGGTGCTGATGCAGTGCTCCTTTCTTTTAGGCTGACTGGCAGAGAGGTATAAACTGTGTGGATCTTTCTACCCTGGATTTTAGACCAACCACTTCTCCTCAATTAACCTGCATGTCAAGCCTAGTGAGGTCTCCAAGTTTCAACCTGCAAAAGGGCTCAGTGAGAATTCCAGTCTACCCAGCATGCACATCCTCCCCCAGATGGACACACACTCCCTGCCATCTAAAACAGACACCTGAACCCCTTAATGTTCCTAGACCACCTGAGCCATAGTCTGGCCTGCATCCCTCTGTGGTACTGGAACTGGTGCAAACTTACTGGTCAATTACGTCAATAAATTTACAAGTATTACAAGTATGACATGCAAGTACCAGCCTAATTAGCTTTAAGTATATATCCTTGCACTCCTGAATTCAAACAATCTTTTAAATCTGGTGATCATCTCCACATGAACCTAGGGGACTTTCTTACAATATCAGCAAACTCTTTATCAGATAACAGCATGGGCTAATTATTTGTAATACACTTTTCTACACCTTTACCAGCTTTATTGTATTTATTGACTTTACTCATACAAATTGATATATATGGAGTATCATAAGTTGCATTAATAGTGCTTTTAAATTAGTTTTAAAATGGAATAAAATCAAAATATTTGTTTGCATAGCAGACGTGTAAACTATACCAAGTACCATAAGGAAAAGTACAGTCAATGTCTGATCATAATTAATTCTCTTTTACCCTAAAAGTTTTTTTTAATTTATTTCTGTCACATATAAAATAAATAATTCCCTTTTTTTAAATAAAATATTACTAATTGACAGAGCACTACTAAAACATCAAAACATTATAGCACAAAACATAAACACTGAACTGTATCATAACAATACTGTTGATATGCTACTATTTCTAATGTATTCAAGCTTCAAACCAAGTATGTGGGCACTGACAGATAGCAGTCATCATTCTGTGGCAGAAGATAAGCTGCTGCTGTTTCAAGAAAGCAGCAACATTCTCGGCTGGAGTCAAAATTTGTTTAAAAGCTTATTTTTTTGCTTTTTTCTTTTTTTCTGTTTGTTTAAAATTTTAACTCTGACATATTATGCTGGCTGAGCATACCTCTCAACCTCTTAGCCAATAAATCTGGACAAAACTATAAATAATGGGGGACAAAGGACCAAAAATAGGTCCAAATTTTAAATATTACTCCTTAAAACTTAGAAAGTTGATAGAATCATGGGTTTTGCATTAGCATGAATTTTCTAAAGGGTATGAAGTCTGAAACTTAAATGTCTGTCATGATTTTCTGTGTTCAATCCTCAACGATTTGCCAGAAAAAAAAACATTTTTATGAAAGACAGACCAAAAGTATGAGGCAAAAATCTGGAAGTTCTGCAAAAATTTGGACAGTTGAAAGGTATGTGCCTGAGGCTTATTTGGTGACTTTGCTAAAAGACTTCATTGGCTGATATTGCACATGTGCTGGAAAAGTTAAAAGTTATATTTTAACCTAGTTTTAAAGCCATAAATCAGTAACATACTTCTAGTTATTCTGCACATATTACTACTTGTTGATTTTTGCTGTTTTAGTGGTATTTAGACAAGCTTTAATAATTGTATTTCATTTTCTTTGCTGGTAATTTAATTGTGGCTTTCTACATTCCACTGAGTTAATTCATTACATTCTTCTGCTGTTTCCTTGAGCTTAATCTCCTGTTTTTTTTTTTTTTTTTTTACTCTTCATAACTTTTATAACTTAGTAAACATGGGCAGGCTAAAGGATAGTGGTGATTATTCTGTGGTAGGTGAGAAGCTGCTGCTGTTTCTGGAAAGCTAATATTATTGGCTAGAGCCAAACATTATTTAAAAGCTGCTTTTTTCCCATTGGTTTGTTTAAATTATCTCAGATATATTATGTTAAGCTGTGCTTCATGTAGTGCTGCATTCACCTGCAATCAATAGACACAGGCTCTTGCAGTTTTAATAATAGCATGCCTAGTCAGAGGTATGCCTATTAACAAGCTGTGCTAAAAGCACTACCTCTTTATTTAGGACCAAGTTCAGTTACTGTAAGCAGTTTCTTTCTTAGCAGAGCACCTACAACAGTTAACTACTATGCTAGAGCAGTACTATACTGGAGCACTTACAATAGTCACTATATTGGAGCACATACCTCTCAAGTGTACCTCATTACAAGGAATGTATATCATTTGGGGTCTTAAAAAGTTCATGTTCCTCGAAGTTCTTCAAAGTCCCACATTGAAAGAGTCTGTCACACATTCAGTGTTGGGAATTTATTTAAGTGAAATCCAAGGTAAATAGAAATTAATCATATTAATTCATTAAAAGATCTTTTTATAAGTAAAACCAGCATATTTTAACCATCCTATGACCTTCCTAGTTGAAGTTGTTAGTAAGCCATTAGTATGTGTTCCACATTTTGTCCATTTGTTCCACATTATGAGGGCTAGTGTTCCTCATTTTGGAGATGAAAGGTTGAGAGCTATGCTGGAGCACTTACAATAGTTATCTATTATACTACAAACTTTTTTGCACTCATTAATATATAATATTCTGTACTCATAAGAATTTATCAAGAATAATAAGCATTTGATAGTAAACCAAGCAATATATAAATAAAGCTTATGTGCTTACATTTCTACACTAAAAAGTGGAAGGTCAGCCGACTTGCATTCCCTCCTTTGCAAACCTCATACATAAGTACTAGGCTAACTGCCCTTGCGAGACATTTTAAGCCTAGACAATTATCCCCTGTGAGATTCAAACCCTGTACCTTGTGTTTGTAAGGCAAACACCTTAACCATTAGGCTACCCTCCCAATGCTAATATGCTAATATTTGTAATATATAATAATATAACATGGCATACTAAGGTATCGTAGTAATTGCCTGATGCTCATTGACAATGATCTGCTACTTAAGCTGTCACAAACTACATGTGAAAGATACAAATATAATAATATTTGTAATATATAATAATATAATAATATCAACTTATATGGAGGCATCACTATTACAAAAAACACAGTCTGTGAGCACCACACATATTCACAACATCCCATACAAATTTATGGATTATCACAAGCTGAGGCTGTAAAAAAGTCATTGCTTAGGCCTCCAAAGTGTAAGAAACCTTGGTCTCATTAGAAATTAAAAAAAAAAAACACAACGCATGCTGACACATCCATAACTAAGATTCACTACAAAAACACTTGCCCCAAACCAAATACACTTAAACCTTCTAGTATTAAAAATGTACTTGTGACTGGTGACTCCATAGTGAGACACAGATTCTACTCTTACTAGACTGGACAAAAATAGGGTGAAGGTGACTTGTCTTTCAGGTGTCAAGATATTTGATGTCTCAAGAAATCTCTGGATGAACAAGTCTGACTACAACATGATAGTGGTCTGTGTGGGTGTAAATGACCTGGTGCATAAAGCCCTAAGGGATGTGCAGACAGACATTTACAAACACCTCATTCATGTCACAAATGCAAGAAATACTCTGGTACTGAAAGGAATCTCATGTTCAGCAAGAATGATGACAAGGTAAAATTAAAAGATAATTGATTTCAACAATTGGCTGAATGCTGACATTTGTGGGGTATCCAGTTTGTGTAAATATGGGATGAACTGTTCTACGGTCTTACTTGCTTAGCTAAGGATATCTTGCACATCTTATTTCAGAGCTTCTGAATACTGATTAAAACCTTGCTGCCCCTTTAGTGCCTTTTTAAACAGAGTCACGTTAATGGATCTTCCAACTAAAAATGTAATAAATATAACATTGGACAATATCAGTGTGGCACTGCTGAATTTTAGGAGTCCAAATAACAAATTGCCTGGTGCACCTGCCTTTGGAGCACATTTATGTGTACACTATTTCTGAAACTTGATTTAAAAATGCAGAAAGACATTCCTTCTGCACCAGGCTTTTGTGCCACGTATTTTGACTTGATAGGAACTGATACCAAAGTTATAGAGATTCTACACACTCAACATAAAAAAAAAACAGCTATCAGATCATTGCTTGTTACAAAATTCCCATTGATGACCCCCCCCAAAAAACGGGTCTCCATTAAATCAGCAAACATTTAAAAAAGTGAACACTGATTTATCGACCCCATGTAAGTGAAAGCTTACAATCCCGAACACTTGAAACAGCGATTTTTTTTCCCAGGGAAAAAAAAATCGGTGTGCCACAAAAAAAATAAATAAAAATAAAAACTTCCAAACATTATATAAAGTGGGGGGCTTTGCCCCCCACACCCCTTCTACTTAAATATACCAACTCTGAGATCACACTACAGTGAGGAAAATGGCAAAGTAACGGAGGTAGCCATGGGATTTCTTTCCCAGGGAAAGAAATCACTTATATGCCGTTTCACTAGTTTGCTCTTTTGTGCTTTCAAGTTTGATCAAGACGCATTCGAAGGACTGCATCTTCGTTTATATAATAGGAACCCTGAAAACTATGTCCATTTCTTAAATATATTGGATGACCTTCAAATGCACAAAAACACCATCATCCTGGGAGACTATCACTATCCATAGATAAACTAAGAAAACTATACCTCAAATGTAGCTTATGCTCAAAATTATTTGATTACATAATAAGAATTCTCTGAATCAACCAGTAAAGAGCCCATTAGAAGACTAAATGTTCTTGATTTGATCCTTACAAATACAGCATTTATATCCAGTAACCCACTGGTTTTCCTGTCCACAGTCAAGTCTGACCACAAACTGGAATATTTTGCAGGTACCTTAATCTTTACAGGCATCAACTGCATTTAAAGACCCATTGTTTCTGAGGTATAGCCAAACTATCCACTTATGCTGTGCTGATGACGTCAGTCAAAAGGCTGAAACATGCCTGCCCACAGCAAGTGGAGTTTGGCCTTATTGGCTGAATGTAACCATAAAGACTTAAAAAGTAAAAAAGTCATGTGCACTCAGAAGCCATGCAGTTGATACACTTGATATTCTTAAGGTTCCATTTCCATATTTCCCATGAGCCACCATTATAGGAAGTTTAAGGTATAGGTTCATAGGTTCATAGGTTGGTACTGGGCTATTTGCCCGAAGGCATATATTAGCCCAGCCACGTTGTGCGGTATTCACCGCCCCTTTAGTAGTTCCCTAGACCCTTGTACTAGCAGCTAGTACCCATGGCCCCTATCTAGTAGTGCTGTTGGTGTGATCCCTGGTGTGAACTTTCTGTTACCCATCCACTCATCAAGGTTCCTCTTGAAGAGTGATAGTGAGGGGCTCTGTCTTATGCAGATCGGGACCCTGTTCCATAGTAAGGGAAGTCTCTGCGAAGGGAATCTATCCTTCCAGCATGCTCTATTCATTGTTGTGTTGAGGTTTATATCCCTAGAGCGTGTAGCTCAAGTAGATTTGGTTTTGCTAAGATGGAGCATGTTCAACAATTCTGAGTTAGACATGGCTCTGTATGTTAGACAGAGATTGCCTCTGAGAAAGCGGTATGCAACAGAGAACAGTCTTAGCTTTTTCAGTAATGCTGTATAGGGCAACTGTTTGAGGCCAGTAATCCTCTTGGTTAGGTACCTCTGTGGTCTCTCCAGCTGCTGGAGATGTCTAGCCAGGTACATTCCAATTGGTGCATTGTACTCAATAATGGGTCTGATGAGGGAAGAGTAGAGGGGCACCATCTGATGAGGGAAGAGTAGAGGGGCACCATTACATCCTTAGATCTTGATGCAAACCCTTTCGTGATCAGATGGGTCACATAGAAGGATTTTCTAACCACTTTGGCAACATGGTTATCAAAGGAAAGCTGACTATCTACTTGGGTCCCTAGATTCCTTATTTCTTCTTCAGATTTCAGGGGATTACCTCCTATGTTGTAGTTTGCGGGTACTCTGTTTTTTCCAAAGGGGATTACTACGCATTTTTTTGCATTTAGCTTGAGACCATGGCTTTGACACCATGCATCAGTCTCATTTAGGCCCTTCTGGAGGATCTCCATGTCAGCCGGAGACTCTATTATAGCACCCAGTTTGCAGTCGTCCGCAAACTTAGTCAGCCACAGCCCTTCCATGCTTGCCTGTACTACTGAGAAGTATATGCCAAACAGGAGGGGCCCCAGGACAGAACCCTGAGGCACACCACTTGTTACTGGTCTGGATTCGGACATAGATCCCACTACTCTTACTTTATGGGATCTGTCTGAGATCCAGTTTGCGATCCATCTTGTGACGTAAGGGTATATGCCCAGGCTGGTGAGCTTATCAATAATACCTGAATGGGGAATGGTGTCAAATGCTTTAGCAAGGTCAAGGTAAGCCGTGTGTACCTCCTTTCCCTTATCTATAGCCTGAGTAACTGTCTCAAAGAAATCCACCAGGTTCAGGAGGCATGATCTGCCCTTGAAGAAGCCGAACTGTGAGGGGTCCAGCGACTGTAGGTTCCCAATCTCTCCATTTATGAGTTCCATAATGATTAGCTCCATAGACTTACAGATCAGACTGGTCAGGCTTATTGATTGGTAGTTCCCAGGGTCAGTTGTGGCCCCACCCTTGTGCAGCAGGACCACCGTTGCCGTGCACCATTCTATGGGCACATATCCTGTGGAGAGGCTGAGACTGAACAGGGCATTAAGATGCAGGTATCACAAAGAGAAAACTCTAGCTTGTCTGAGTTTTTCTTGCAGTTTTTTACCAAACACTAGAAGCTGTTTCAGCAACTAAATCACAGTGGAGAAACAGATTTGTCACATAATGACTACCCTTTCTATAGAAAAATCTTCCTCTCTAGATCATGCAATGTGACACACTATCTTCCTTTAAGAAGGACTTAGACAATTGTATTGATATTCATAAAGTTGTACTCAGTATAACTGGCCTATCCTTCCTTGAAAAAGGAGGTAAGATCTATGGAAAGAAAATGGCAAGGTGGAAAGGACTACCTGGCCCAGTTGCCTTGAGTATTCAGTGATGCGTTACATATGCTAATAATTTTTCTGCTACATGGTTGAGATATTGACCACCCACTGTATAATAGCAGCACATTTTACTTAGTACAGTTCTTTTAAATATAACAATTTCTTAAGTAAAATAAAAAAATCACAAACCCAGATGATTTAACAAACAGATGGAAAAACACACATGCATATACACTTATGGGCACACACAAACACCTTTAAACAAAGCCTTATGTCCGCAATATTAGGATGACTCAAAAAATTTCCAAATAATAAACAAAACAACAAGTAAAAGGTCAGCACATAAAAACATGAAAAAAGACTTTAGCAAGGAAGGGACTACGCTGTGTAATACATTAAATCTCCTTTAAAGGAGGCTCATTGTAAATATGCAAATGACCCCTTAAGGATATACAAGTGTTTCAGCTTCTGAATGAGCCAGACATTTTACTTTTATAAATTTTGCTTAAGTCAATCAGGCCAGTAAAGACAAACCCACTTGCTACAGACAAGACAATGTGGATAATTCAGTCATTGTAAGAAAAGCTTTAAAAAAGCCTTATATCTGTAACATATGTTAGGGACATAGAAAAGTTTTTTCCTATGAGGTTTCTCTGTCTCATATTATACTTGTTGTTTTGTCCCTTACTGAGAGACTTTAAAGTCACCTTAATGTTATGGATGTAAGGTTTTGTTTAAAGCAGGGTTGCAAACTCATTACTGAACATGGATGTGCAACAGACTGTTGCTGCCTTGAGCCACGATGGTGCACTTCATCGCTCATGGAGGTGCCCTGTCATCTGTCTATGATATATAGTTCATGACCTTGATGACACTGACATTGTAGGCCAGTACCATTTGGCTAGGAATTCCACACACGGCTGGTAGACCTGTCTTGACATTGTCTATAGGCCCATGAGATTTGTGGATTACACATCCTAGTGGAGACAAAGTAATGTGCAACTTTCTGTATACTAGCTAGAGGGACATTTCAGCAACCAACAGGGAATGCAGTGGAGTATCTCAGGCATCTGCCTTGGATTGACTCCATCAGATTTTTTGATGTTTAGCTACAGCAAATGAAGGAGTATATATGGTTTTCACATACCACAAAGGAGAGAACCAACATTGTGAATGATTTCTATGAATCAGGCTGTTTTTCTGAGATAATAGGACTCATAGACTGCACCCACAATGAAATATAGGCAGCACATGGAGGCCTGGGAAGAAGGTATGTTTACCATAAAGGATATAACACTTAACTGTCAGATGGTCTTCAATGCATAGAGTACAAATTGTTGGCAGGCCAGCAAGGCAGTTACAATGACTCAGACATATGGCAGGTGTAAAACTTTATCAGCAGTTTGTAAAGGGTGAACTTCCTCAGTGGCATCTTATTGGCAATGCTGGATATGCCCTGTAGCCCTTCTGATGAAACCCAACTAAAATACACAGAATATGACAGACCATGGACATAACTATACCCTAACACAAACCAAACTCATGCGGAAGCATGTGTCTGAGTGATGCAGGTACACTTTCACTGCCTGGAGGTAGTTGGTGGTGCTCTGCAGTATTCTCCTGTGCAAAAATATTGTTTATTTGTCCAGTGTTGCACAACATGATAACTAGGATGCAGTTTCAGCAGGGAGGACAATTACAGGATGAACATCTCCCGGCACACCAGAAAATGAAGGGTGAGCTAGACAAGGAATTAGTGGAGGATCAAGCAACTGGAGCTGAACATGCTAGTTGGGGGTGGGTACAGTATACCATGACACTGGCAGTGAGACAGTGGATGGCACATAGCTTTGGCCCACAGTAAAGAATATACACTACAGTAAAAGTGATGCAAGCAAATCCAATGTAAGATTGTGCTTACCCCTGCATAGGCTAACCACAATATGGATCAGACATAGGCAACCTAAGTAATAAAGGACAAAGGACAGGGCACAGTGATCATCATTTGTACAGCTGAGGAATTTTCACAACTTTTCAAAGTCTCCCATTATGCAATGTGTGAGTGCTGTACAAAATTCAAATTGTGTGTGTGTGTGTGTGTGTGTGTGTGTGTGTGTGTGTGTGTGTGTGTGTGTGTGTGTGTGTGTGTGTGTGTGTGTGTGTGTGTGTGTGTGTGTGCACATGTGCGTGCATGTGTGTATGTGTGCATGTGCATGTGCGTGTGTGTTTGTGTGTGTGAAACAGATAGAGTTTGGGGGTGGAGTTGTTTGTAATGGTGTTTCTTTACCTGCTAGTGGGTACATAGCATTCTATGTCTACTACCAAAAGTGCCAATTGACTGTACTTGAAGAGGTTTATACTGTACATAGACTGGCTTGACAAGAGGCCCATAGTATACTTCCCCTACTCTTTGCAGTAGGTACCACTGGATCTTTTTCATCCACCTGAGCTACCAAGAACTCAAGCATATAGGGCCTTCTGTAGTACATAGGAGAAGAAATACTTATATATTCCCATAAGATGACATTACTGTCTGTATGTAATCCTATTTACAGGGCATTCACAGGCCATGCATTTTAATACAGTTACACATACAATTTACTCAAGTTATAGAGGTCGTAAATATCAGGTTACATACTTCTGTATTTTATTACACCTCTGTGATTGTCACTGATTTTAAATGAGAATATTGTAGCAGTTCTTGAACTACCATGCCTTTGTTATGATGCAGTACTCTGTTATACTGCATGTCTGCATTTCTCTCCCCCACCCTCCTTGTTGCTATCCTTTCTGCTTATTGCATTTCATATTAGGCTGTTTTGTTGTTTTTCTCCATTTATCACTTTTTTTTATTCAACAATGTCTACAGCACCCATGTCCCTGCATTAGACCATCAGACTCTGATGACCAACATCTCCTGCCCAAATGACATCACAGGCAGTCAGCAACACCTTCACTGAGGTGCTTATAGAAGAGACACATAGGCCCTCTAACACTGCCCCTGGTGAGATTTCACTGGTCAGGCATACTGTAATTCTCTCTGGTAACTGTCTTGAGTGAGGACCCTTTTGTCAGACAGCTTGCAGAGGAAGATCTGGTGGACTTGTGTCATGAAGCCCACATTATCCGCCTGGAAAGACCCTTGTTTTGACTTGGAGAGTCACGTTTTTGCCCACCATTGACTATTTCATTGAAGCCAGGAACCAGCTGTGGAGGGTGCCAAAAGTGACATCTAGACTTCCACTGGGTGGGCAGCGTGGTAATGGTGGTCATATCCACCCTATTCTACATCCTGGTGCTCCCCTCCCATTTGTGTCTATGATCTTCCTTGTTACCTAATCCTACCCATCACCAATGCCTTCCCTCTGTCTGATATCTTCTAATCCATTGTATTCCACCTCCTTCAGTCTGTTTGCACCTCAGCTGCCAGTCTTGTCTGTGTTTTATGTTTATTTCTATGCCCCTGCTGCCTACCTACCCTAACCCACTTAACATTCTCTAATCTTTCCTTACTATCTTCACCACCTCACCTTCTCACTATATATAAAATGAATGCCTGTCCTAGAAAAAAATATTACCCTAACGTCCGATTCCCCATCTTGTTCATTCCTTAGCAGTTCTCCTTCATGTCCTTCCCTCTTCTTGCTGCCCCCCCCTTTCAGATAATTTTTCTATACTCCCATTTTCACCCCTTAATTTGGTCAACAATAGATGAAACCTTGTTTGAGCCCTTTATGACTTCCAGATCCCTTTGCCAACCCTCTTTTGTGCACATGAATGCACTTAGCAACATCGAGGTATGTACACATACCAAATTCCCAAAAGTTTCTCATTGCAGTCCTTAGCCACCACAGGTGAATATGTGTCCTTAGCCAGCACAGGTGAATATGTGCCCTCATCACAAGCCCTTGTGACTGTTTATTTTTTTTAATGTCACTGAGTTCACACAGCTACTTCACTATGATAGTCAATAATGAGTTAGGCAGCATTACACCCAATAGGTAAACATCAGCAGATCCAGTGCATCACTGCTGCCATATTTTGAATCCTAAAACTAGCTTATTAGATTTGTTAATGGCAATTTTCACTAAAACAAGTGAAATCAGCACTGCAATGGAATGTTTCGTGGTTTGCATGTAAACAACATTTGAAATCTCTGCTAATAAATGTCACTAAAATGCTCTACTTGAATTTTCTGGTAGTTGTGCCCACACAGAACGCTCCACAAATACATTGACCCATTTATCCTCCCACTAACCTGTACAAATGATAAGTTGTTGAATTGCATAAGTTAGATAGATTTAACTACATGACCTCAATACATGAGATAATGAAACTCAATTGCACTCTCTTTTAAGACAGAAAAAAGTGTGATTTTGAAGATGTTGTGTGCTGTATTAGGGACTGTTTTCTTACCTCGCTGTTGGTTGGCCATGGATTTGGTACCTATATAAATCTGTGTGGTATGGGAGCTTGTTCCACACATGGGGATCTATGGGCCGCTTTTCTCAGGAAAAAATAAACAACTGTTCTGAGTTCTATTGTTTGAGTACATGTTAATGGCAGCTTTCAACGTTGTAGGAGCAAGCAAGTATGAGTTGAGCATTACAGCCACAAGATAAGAATCCAAGCAGGTGCGTGTAGTATTGGCAGAAGAAGAAAAATGGATGATGTGTCAGATTTACAAGAAGCACATAATATGCATGGTTGTCAACCCCACAATGCTGAAGCCAAGAACATCTGTGTCTATCTTTGAGATATAATATGTGCATACATAGACATAAATTAACATTTTTCTGATAAGATCTACTCAAAAATCTGTCTTCCAACAAAGTCAACTGATGTCTAGAAATAACCTTACATATTTTGAAACTATTGCTGTCTGACTGAGACTGATATCAACCACTTGTCGGCTTGTGCAAATTATAAGTTGTTGAACTGTATAGGTATGTGCAAGTTATAAGTTATTGAATTATGTAGGTACATGTAGTATTGGCAAAATAAAAAGATCTTCCAAATTGTCCTTAGGTATGTGTGTAGTGAGTTAATGAGTGAACATGGGCATTATGCTATAAACAGGTGCTCTTTTCAGTGCAAACTTCAAAATCGTAAACCCAAACTAGGATCGGTTCTAGTATATTCTGCCCCTGAAAAGAGTATAGCTGGTTATAAGAAAATAGGCATTTTTCTTTTTGATGAAATGACAGCTTATCCACTTTGACAAAGATCTTAGAACAACCAGAGTGGAATATTCATAGCAAGATACAGATTGATTTAAGTTTACAAAAATAGTTTACTCCATTGCTGCAAAATGCATGTTACACAACCTTAGTAACAACTTATTTTGCTTAGTATGGGCAGGAATCTGGTATAACAATGAAAATATATACATTAGAGGTAATTTCTCCTACAAATATTACAAAAGTGTAGTCCCACACTGATGACATTGAGCAAGTCATCACTAGCTACAGTTTACTGTTGTTAGACTATAACTACGGCTAACAATGCATCCTCATACTAAACAAACCACCTCCATTGAAATGAAAGACATTAAATTAGGGCTTATTTCCTATGAGCTGTGAGGAAGTAATTTAGCCAGAGAAGAGCTCCTAAAGCTTTCAGAAAAACAGGTAACCATGTCCACTGTTTGCAAACAAAATGTGAATAAGCATGCATCTTTCTAGAAGGGATAGTCCTTTATAGTACTTATTTTTATATATCCTGTTTGTATTTATTTTTATTGTAGTTGAGAATGTGGATCATTTCATAAAACTAACTACAAAGTGATAAGCCAAATAGAATAAAAGCATACTGTGAATTTATTAGAATGCCCACACTAAATAGCTATGAATATTGTTTGATAGATGGGCTGGATTTGCAATGTGTATAAACTTGGAACTAGAGAAGGTATGAGCGTAAACACTGGATGTATCTAAATGAGCCAAATAGAATTCATACAGCTTCATTTGTTGATGGCAGCTAAACAGTTATGACAATTAGTGACCAATTACAGACCAGAGTAAGCCATAGCTTAACATATGTCTGCCACTTCTCTGAACTGTTTTTGAAATTGGTTAAGATGCAAAACATATCAACACTCATAATTTCTAAGCCTTTGATCTTGTTACCCCATCTTTCTCTTGTTCAGCCTTCTCTAGGAGTATTTAAGCCCAAAGCATTAAACAGCCAGAGATGTAGTTGCTAATGTACTACAGATAAGTTCCTGCTAGGTGAAACTGCTTTACACAGTTACAGCTTGTTAAGGCATCATCCTGTATGTTCCTCCATGTTTTCCTTAGTATTAATAACTGCACTTCTTGCAGTGGCTACATTTATGAACTAGCTAGTATTTCTGAAACAAACCTTATACATACTACCATATCATTGTAATGTCAGTTCCAAGTTGAATAAAAGTCTTTCTTCACTGCATGAAGCACTTGGAATACAGATGGATATTAAAATAAAAACCTAGGATGTGGACATAAAGAGGTAGAACTTGGAGAGAGGACTCACACCTCTAAGAAGTGCGGTGTCCTCCTCTATTAATACTAAGCACCTGTGTTCATTTTTCCCTTCAATAATAACTACACAAAATGTTTTCTGTCTCTTTTATATGCCTTTTCTGTGAGAACTTGTCATCAATGAGTCTGTTCATTGACAAGTGAAAATGTTGAAACAGCTGATCAAAAATCAGCTAGTAGAAAATTACTGGCTTTATTCTATGAGAATGCAGTAACATGTATATCAAGAAATATGCCCTTTAGTGTGATCTCTGAGTTGGTATATGTGCAAAAACAAAAAAAAATAAATAAATAAAGAAAGTTATCTTTTGTCGATCCCTGGTGTATCGATATTTTACTTGGTCGGCCAATAGTTGTTGATCATTTGTGGATCAATGTTGTGTGTTTTTTTAATGGACAAGGGATTAGCCACTTTCCCTGTGGCTGATGGAGTTCCCTGACAGGCAAGGGAGAGCCACTCTTGTTAGCCCTGGGGCCTGTTGTGCCAGAATGCTGTGCCCATCCCTGGAGAAACAGCTGCTGCCATGTAACATGTAACATGGATTTCACCATGTTTCCTGTCAAAAATAAGCAGAAACCTAAGCTTGTGTCTACTCCTCAATTTTCTTTAGACAGGAGCAATTTCCTGGGTCAGTCTCAGGGGTTAATTCAGGCTATTGACCCTTTTTGTAAAGTAGTTTCTGTTAAAAGAAAGAGGGATTCCTCTTACCCTGAAGACATTCAGGATTCCACATCTGAATAGGAAGATGCAGGGATGGATTCAGGGTTTTGTCCTCAGATTTCTGATTTGGATTCAATGGAGAGCTCAGTTTCTGATTTTCTCTGTGAGAGTTTCTTTTTCTCTAAGACTACTGATAGAATATGCCAGTACTTTCTCTTGGAGAACACTGCAATTTCTCATTCCCTCAGGAAATACTATGAGTTATTACAAAAGGATTTTCCAGAATCTGCACCCATTCCTCTTGTTCTGCCAGCTTTAGAGGATGTGTGTGTGTATTGCCTGTAATTTCTCTGTTAGTCAGCCAGCTATCCCTAAAAAGTCAGAT
The DNA here is from genome assembly GCF_019279795.1 of Protopterus annectens. Classification (NCBI taxonomy): domain Eukaryota; kingdom Metazoa; phylum Chordata; order Ceratodontiformes; family Protopteridae; genus Protopterus; species Protopterus annectens. The sequence goes on from NC_056744.1 coordinate 291,032,042, forward strand.
AGGATATGTAAATACCCTTAGTGTTTTACATTTTTATACATTATTCCCAAACCTGACCCAGTAGCTATAGCCTTAGTTGATTCCACTGCTGCTAAGCACTTAGTTTAGTGTAACCCTACCTTTTCTGATAAAGATGGAAAATTACTGATGGATAATGGAAACAAGTGTATATTTCTGCAACTTTGATTTTCAGAATTTTGAATTGTCAGTTTTATATGTTAAAGTTTGTTCTGACAAATTGTGAAAGTATGAGGAATGTTTTATCTGCAATTATTTCATCAGAGGAAAAATCTGCTTTAAATAACTTAGTTTCTTCTTTTGCTTAGTTCACTACTCATTGTTTTCAATGCGCGTATGACGTGTATGACTCTTGATACTCCTTGCAAAGGTATGGCTACTGGTACTGTTTTAAGGAGGGTCGCATGGCTGCATTCTCAGATCCTGCCAGATGATGCTAAAAACAAGATTTTAAACTCTCCGTTTGATAGAGATTTAGTGACTGGCCCTTCTGCTGCACAGATGATCTAAAAGTGTGATGAAAAGGGCAAGCTGTACTAGGGAATCTTTAAGGTTTTCCATCTCTCATTTTCAAAATTGTCCAAGGGATTTTTCTTTCTCCTCTTCCATTTTTGGCAGAAAACAGTAAATCATCTCAAAAGAATTCAGTTAAACATACATTTAAGAAGGAACAGCAAGGGAGTTCTAAAAATATGCCTCTAACTTCCCAAAACGAAGGACAGTCCAATACATCTGACTGACTGTTCAAGAGACCTTGAGACCCACTCTCACCCTGCCCCCCCCCCTTTTCTTTCAGAAATTTTTAATCTCCATTTTTCCCTTGGCAACAGATTGCTTCAGACAAATGGTTTCTGAGTTTAATTCATCAAGGCTACAGATAGCAGTGGGAGAAAATGTCTTCTTTCTGGGGGGTAATTCTTCATCCTGCAGATCAGAATATTTTGTTTCCACCAGTTCTTCACATGCTGCTCCAAGTAGTGAAGGAACGAGTTTCTCCTTCCCAGGTGGAGAAGGATTTTTATCCAAGGATGTTCCTCTTGCAAAGAAAGAATATTCTTGGAGTGCAGCGCTGGATCTTTCTTTCATAAACCTGTTTGTGATAGTGCCTAAATTCAACAGGATATTACTTCACAACCTGCTACCTCTTCTTCCTCTTCCTCTTTCAAGTTGCCTGGTAACACTGCACTTATAAGATGTTTATCATCACACCCCTATTCATCCAGATGTCACATGTTTCTTAAGGCGTTGTAAGTCTAGATCACATTCTCAGTTCTCTGCCTTAAACTTTGGACTATTCACTGCAACGAGTGTTCACAAAGTGTCTAGCTCCAATTATAGCTCATTGCAGGCTACAGGTTATCCTTATTTTTCCATATTTAGATGACTTGCTTATCTTTGCAGAGTCTTTTTCAAAGTGTCAGGAATCTCTATCAGTTGAAAGATTTTTTACACAAGCTGAGATTCCAAGAGAGCAGTCAAAAGTCATTCTTGACTCCCTCATACAGAATTGTGTTCCTGGGATGTCAACTAGTCACTTCAGTTCAAAGAGCTTTTCTTCCACAGGAAAAGAAATAGATCCTTATTTAGATATCTTTCTAAGTTTTTTACTCAGACTTCAGTCACTTTGAAGGAATACCTCAGGATTTTGGGTCACCTTGCAGCTATGATTCTCATGATACCACTGGGAAAACTCCACATGAGAATGATACAGTGATATGTGAAATCTCTTTGATCCCAGCATCAGCATCCATTATATTTTCAAAACCCAGTGCTGGAGGTTGTCAGAAAAGAGATATTTTGGTGGAGATAACAGATGTCATTAAATCCAGGTCTCCCATTCTCACTCCCTGCTCCAAAATAGTCAGTCACTAAAGACCCTTCAGACTTTGCTTCGGGAGCAGTTTCAGGAGGGATAAAAGTGCAGGGAGTATTGGGCACCAAGGACAGATGCAGCACATAAATACCAAGGAGATCTTGCCCCTGATCAAGGCACTCAACTCTCTGAACCATCTTTGGCCCCTTGAACATTTTCAAAGTGGTTTCAGTCAATACTACAGTCATGTGGTAAACCAACAAGCAAGAGGGGAATAGGTCATACCCCCTTTGCAGAATATCCACATTTACTTAAGATATAGCTTCAAAACACAATCTCACTCCATAGGCATCCTACATTCCATCATAGCAAAATTGTGTGGCAAACAAGCTGAGTAGGACTAGAGCAGGCCCCCACAAACAGAAACTAAATCGGGGGGGGGGCTTGCAATATTTGATCCATTTGTGGGGAGTTCCTCAAGTAGACCTTGTTGCCTTCTCTTTGAACAATCAACTAGCAAGATTTTGTTCCAGGACTCTATGCAAGAAGGCCTGGAAGACATATGTTTTTTTTCTTTTCTTTTCTTTTCTTTTCTTTGGACAAGAATGTTTCCATACGTTTTTCATCCTTTCCACTAATATTCAGAGCACTTCAGAAGGATTCCCCAAGATCATTGCAGTGATTGTCTTCTGGCCTAGACAACTGTGGTCCTCCCTTCTTTCAGAAATGGCCAGGGGCAATTTTAATAAGCTTCCTCATAGACTGGATCTACTCACACAAGAACTGGGGTGTCTGATACACTGACAATGATTATTTTTAATTGACTAACTGGGTGATAAGATCTTAATTCTTTTTTGGTGCATGTTTACAGAGGATGTGCAGCATGTACTAATGGAGGCAAGAAAGTCTGCTACTAGGAAATCATATGCTAGCAAATGAAAAAGAAATTCTAGTTGATGCCCACAATATAACCAGCACCTATTCAGGGCAAGTTGTTCTCTCCTTCTACAATGTTTGTGTGAGTTACTGTCCAATGGCCTCTCTTACTCCTCTATCAAGGTTCATTTATCAGCCATTTCAGCACGTGTGCCCTTAGATGCCAAGGGGTTTTACATAAGAGGCTGCCAAGTAAACCGGTGGCCCCTCCTTCAGATCTTAACTTTGTTTTAGAGAAGCTAACACTTGCTCCATGTGAGCCAGTTAATCTGGCTGTCTTGAGGTTTCTAACATGGAGAACAGTTTTATTTATTGCTCTGACCTCTGCAAGAAGGGTCTGAGTTGCAAACTCTTATGGTGAGTCAACCCTAGCTTATTTTTCATAGAGATAAGATTTCTTTCAGACCTAATCTTTTTTAGTGCCTAACATGGCATCCAAGTTTACTTTAAGCCAAATTATTTATCTCCCTGTTTTCTTTAAAGAATCTAAAAATGAGGGAGAAAGGATATTCCATACCTTGGATGTCCACAGACTACTCAGGTATTATCTTGAGAGAACTGTATCTATCAGGTATTCAAATCAATTGTTTATTTCTTATGAAGGTAAGAAGAAGGGACAGTCTGTGTCAAAAAGGCTGTTGCCAAACGTTTGTCTAAGGCTATTACCTTTTGTTATCCTTGCAATAACAAATCTATTCCAGGCAGGCGCCAGGCACAGTCTACCAGGGCCTTAGCTTCGGGTATGTTTTTTTGGAAAGAGTTGGATTCTAGATATATTCTAGAAGCTGTTACTTGGTCCTTTGTACATACTTTTACAAAGCACAGTAAGCCAGATTCCTTTTCTAGGTCCATATCAAGCTTTGCTAGGACCATTCTCCATGGTTTTCTGGATTCTACTCCTTCCACCTCCCTAATGTAGTTAGCTGTGATAATTTACCAATATTGCCAAGGCTACTGCAGCAGTGATCAATATGATAAACACAGTACTGTTGTGTAAGTTGTGAACTTTCCATAGCAGCAGATATTTAAATGATCGCTGCTGCGGTAGCCATTCCCTACCTCCATCCCCCTTGTTTTTTGTTGTTTTTTTATAATAGGGTGTGGGCATTTATGTTTGGCTGCTCTTAGCATTGCCCTTTCAGGGTTCAGGCACCCTCTTTCTGCTGGCATTAAAGCTCTGAATGGCTTTGCTCCCAAACTTGTCTTTTAATCAGCTCAGCTCAAGCTGCTTGACAGTTTGGGCAGGTGGAAGTTGCCCTGAAGCTTTGGAAGCTGGCCGGCTATTACATTCTTGGCAGGATATAACTTCATATATCTAAGTCTACTGCAGGAATGATCATTTGAACATCTACTGTTATGGTAAGTTCAGCTTACACAATGTACCTTTCTTAACCTTGTCCTACATAGGCATACTGCTTACCTGCAATCAGTTATCATAGTATTATGTCTGTACTTTGGCCTTCACTATATTCATTAAGTAAGGATTTCTTTCACTGTGTGGCTGATTGTTACAAGATCCATAGCTTCATGTTCCACGACTAAAATAAATAAATAAATAGGTAAATAAAGTATAATTCTGAACAAAAACAGTGGCTGTTGGCCATTTACATATGTTTGCAGGGCACTTCACTGCTATGCACCCGTGATGTGGGAGAGCTGACTTCCACATACCTCTGCTACATTTAAATGCTAACACTGTAATCTCTGTACCCTGGGTAAACATGAATAATCCAAGGAAATGAGTGTTTTCATATTTCCCTTTTGTGCAATTGCTCCTGCTATTCTGATGACTGGAAGAGTGTAACTGTGGTTGTGATCCATGCACTTTCAGCAAGATCAGAAGGCTGACTACACTTTTATTTATTTATTTATTGCTGTCTTCCTCTACACAGCTGTGGTTTCTATTCCAAGAAGACCCTGTTCCAAGCCAAGTACAATCACTGCCTGTTTTTTTTTTTTTTGCTTTTACTTTTCATCTTCATATGATCATTATCAGCTGGTTCCCATCTCCAGCTTATCAGTTAGCATCCTCTGTCCTTTCTTATCTTAGCAGTGCTCAGCAATTGTTGTCCAGCCACTGACCAGTGTGTGAAGACGTGATGACATAGAAAGTTTATCCCACACTTATGCATACAGATAAGCTTTGAAATGTACTCTGTTCTGACACTTTCCTTTCGCAAGTCATCCATTCAAACACAACCAAAAAGTGTGATAACTTTCTTTGATGAAGGTTGTTCTTGCTCTCAGAATTTTCTGATGTCTTTAGGAGGCTATCTATAGCATGTCTAGGTGATGTAAGGTTTTATATTCCAAAACTAGTAATGAGTTCACTCTTCCCTTAAGTTATACTTTGTATGCTATGTAAAAGTCACCTCAATCCTTTAATAACCTTCATGCCACTTGTCAGTGGACCTGATGCCTAAAATATAGCTAGATAAGCAGTAATGCAAGTATTATCAGTTTTACGAAATGCCCTTGGTTGTCATGCTCTCATCTGCTATATTGTGTAAGTCAGTGTCTAACCCTGGTCCAACGTGTAAAGCCTTATTCCTTTCAAGGTGCACAGATGAATGGTGACCTTGCTTTTCAAACCCAGATCAAACTGTTAAATCTAAAAGTAATAAACAATTCCTTTAGATTGGAGTTCCCTGGGCTGTGCAACCAAGCCATTGCTGGAACCAGATTTGATCTACCTATCTGAGTCAACTGCTTGTTGCAGACTCTATAGCATCAGGGAAGTGCTTATTAACAGTTTTGTATTCCTGTTTTATATCTTATACCAATGATTTTTGCTGAATTTTACATTAGTTCCTATACTGGGCGCAACTTATTCTTTCGAGTGCCTGTGGGACAGTTCATTGTTTCATTTTATTTATTATTAGTTTGTTAGTCCCACTAGACTGCACTGCCAGCAAACAGTCTACATGGTTTGAGAAAAGAACCCATGACCTTCTGCTCCAAGGGTAAGTATGCTTCCTGTTGCACCACCAACACTATATCAGTTGCTTCAGAGACCCAGACCAAATAGTTCAATCTAAAAGTAATACAATATCCCTTGTGGCTGTTGTGCCCTGAGCTGTGCATCCAAGCCATTGCTGGAACCTGATTTGCTCTACCTCACTGCTGGCAGTGTTACAAGCCATTTTCTGATTGGCAGCTTGTGTTCTTTGCTTATCACATATTTTGCTTCCCATTGGTCTCCTTCTGGATGGAGTGCCCTGAGCTATGCAACCAAGACTTTATTGAAACTTGATTTGATCTACTTCACCAGATTTGACTTTTTGCATTAGTCTCTATGAAAACTGGGAAGTGCTTATTAAGTATTTTGCTTTGTCATTTTACATGAAAGATAATTGTTTTTGCTGATTATTTGTTATATTGCACACAGCTTATTCTGCCTAGTGTTTTGCAGCTAGTTAGAAAATTGCTTAGTTGTTATCTTGTGAAAGAAGGTAATTCATTGGCGTTCTGGGAACTTAATCACTGCTGGAGTTATTACATGTTATTTTCTGATTGGCTACTTGTGATTTTGCTTACTACCTGTTGGTTTGCTTTGCACGCTATTGATCTCTGCTACACATTGTGTATCACAATGGGAGCTGAAGCTCTTAAGTAGCCAGGGGATAATTTTCTGTAGTTTTCCTCCATGGCACCTAAATCACTTTTTGTTGGGTGGTTTTGCTTTTAGCCGCTGTGCTTGATGAGTTTTCTGGCATTACTGCTTTGCTGTAAGTGAATGTGTACCAACGGTGCTGATATTCTTGCCATTATTTGAAGTGTAAGCAGCAGTTTGCTCTTAGCAGTGTGTTGCTGCTGTACCTCTGAGATATTGTCATATGCTTATTGCTGTGGATCATGCCCTCCTTGTGCTTATTGCTGTGGATCATGCCCTCCTTCTTCTTATTGCTGTGGATCATGCCCTCCTTGTGCTTATTGCTGTGGATCATGCCCTCCTTGTGCTTATTGCTGTGGATCATGCCCTCTTTGTGCTTATTGCTGTGGATCATGCCCTCCTTGTGCTTATTGCTGTGGATCATGCCCTCTTTGTGCTTATTGCTGTGGATCATGCCCTCCTTGTGCTTATTGCTGTGGATCATGCCCTCCTTGTGCTTATTCTTGTGGATCATGCCCTCCTTGTGCTTATTGCTGTGGATCATGCCCTCCTTGTGCTTATTGCTGTGGATCATGCCCTCCTTGTGCTTATTGCTGTGGATCATGCCCTCCTTGTGCTTATTGCTGTGGATCATGCCCTCCTTGTGCTTATTGGTGTGGATCATGCCCTCCTTGTGCTTATTGCTGTGGATCATGCCCTCCTTGTGCTTATTGCTGTGGATCATGCCCTCCTTGTGCTTATTGCTGTGGATCATGCCCTCCTTGTGCTTATTGCTGTGGATCATGCCCTCCTTGTGCTTATTGCTGTGGATCATGCCCTCCTTGTGCTTATTCTTGTGGATCATGCCCTCCTTGTGCTTATTGCCGTGGATCATGCCCTCCTTGTGCTTATTGCTGTGGATCATGCCCTCCTTGTGCTTATTGCCGCGGATCATGCCCTCCTTGTGCTTATTGCCGTGGACCATGCCCTCCTTGTGCTTATTGCTGTGGATCATGCCCTCCTTGTGCTTATTGCTGTGGATCATGCCCTCCTTGTGCTTATTGCTGTGGATCATGCCCTCCTTGTGCTTATTGCCGCGGATCATGCCCTCCTTGTGCTTATTGCCGTGGACCATGCCCTCCTTGTGCTTATTGCTGTGGATCATGCCCTCCTTGTGCTTATTGCTGTGGATCATGCCCTCCTTGTGCTTATTGCTGTGGATCATGCCCTCCTTGTGCTTATTGCTGTGGATCATGCCCTCCTTGTGCTTATTGCTGTGGATCATGCCCTCCTTGTGCTTATTGCTGTGGATCATGCCCTCCTTGTGCTTATTGCTGTGGATCATGCCCTCCTTGTGCTTATTGCTGTGGATCATGCCCTCCTTGTGCTTATTGCTGTGGATCATGCCCTCCTTGTGCTTATTGCCGTGGATCATGCCCTCCTTGTGCTTATTGCTGTGGATCATGCCCTCCTTGTGCTTATTGCTGTGGATCATGCCCTCCTTGTGCTTATTGCTGTGGATCATGCCCTCCTTGTGCTTATTGCTGTGGATCATGCCCTCCTTGCTGCTCTAACTCATGGAGGTTGTAATTGTTACCACCATTACGATCTCTTGCACTTACCAACAAATCTGCTACCTATATATTTTGTGCATTTATCCTTCTTATAAGACATACATTCACTTAACTGACATGGTAGGTCAACAGATTAGTGACCCTTCTGTTGCCAGAGTCATTTCACTTGGGTACTTTTAGGCAGGATAGGAGCTGCCAAATGCTCCCAGACAATGAACTGTTACTTGACATATATGATGCAGTCTGTCAGAGATATAAGTATTTATACAACATGGAGGCCACTCTCTCCCCAGTACGATGGGCTATGAGCATTACATAATTCTACTCACACCCCTACATGAAGATACCAAACCATCATATACTGACTGTCAAACAGTCTATTCCCAAGCTTCCTGGAACTAGGAAGATTAAGCCTCAGTGAAAATCTGAAAACAACACCACCACCCTCACATACAAAAAGAGTCCCCAGGCTGCAGATTGTAAACCAGCTATTGCCACTGAACCTACAAATACAAGTAGAAAAGTCATATTAATTGGTGACTTTATTGTTGAGCACACTGACTCCATGCTGACAAGTCTGGATAAGGGTAGAGTGACAGTTAGTTGTCTCTATGATGCTAGGATCTGCTATGTTACAAGGGTTCTTCAGTCCATCACTCCAGATGTCTAGGAATATGACCTCATGGAATCCCTGTTGGTGTGAAGAGGCACTTTACCTGATGGACTTACAGAGAGGCATGTTGGATCTCACTATCCATGTGTTAAATGCTGCTAAGACTCTGGGTCCTGAGGGGAATCCTACTTTCACACAGAATGATGTCTAACTACAAAGAAAAATAATTATTTTTAACAACTGCCTACATAGTTGGAATTATTCTAGTGGGGAAAAGTATATGTCACCTTCATGAGAGCTAGTTGACAGAACAACTTCACAAAAAAAATTGCCTGCACCTCTTGTTTCATTCTTCTACTTACTGATAAAAACCCTTACCATCCCTAGGGCCTTTTATGACAAAATCTGGTCTTTTGAAATATAATCATAGGAAATGCAGGGTAGATGAGTCACAAGAACATTTACAACCTACCATTACCCAGCCTCATTTTGTATGCCCTTCCCAAGTAGGGAAAAGCAGGTCAGTTATAAAATAAATTTACGGGAACTTATTCAATCATTCAGGCTTAATTTAAGGGATGCTAGGGTGTTACCTTATTTAACTTGTAGGGAAAGTTTGTTCCAAGAGTGGGGTAGGCACTGTATTATAAATCTGTTTCTCCAGGATGCTTTGTTTATGTGATGATGGAAATTTAAATATGTAGTTCTTGTATTAGTGGAGTCATTTGACTTAAAATGGAGCAGAATGATACAGGAGATAAAGGTGGATTGGGGGGGGGGGTCACTAATTATATATAATGCAAGCCATACATCATTATGCAAGAACCTATACAAAACTGAGTAAACAATAGTACTTCAATCCTTCCCTGAGAGATCTTGGACTTTATGCCAACAATCTTCACGGTTACAGCCCTCTGGGAACTTTCAAGTTGCAAAAGGTGGCTGTACTCAATAACTGGTCTAATTAGGGATGTATAAAGAGGGATGATAACTTCTTTTGACCTACATGATATAGCTTCAGATGTTAGTTGTTCTGTATATGATGTTTCTGGCTACTACAGCTATATGGTGGCTAAAGAAGAGAGAATTAACCCACATTCCAAAATCTCCAACTACATCATTGGTTTGGAGTGTAACTAATTGTACATTGAGGGGTAGAGTTATTTACCAGACATAATAAGTAAAAATCCATGACACTGCCAAAAGATACACCAGCCGTTTATTACATCAAAGAAATACTGAGCGCTTTCACCCATCATTCCGGGGCTTCTTCAGAGTAAAGTGCCTAGAAACAAAACTGTTTTTGTAAGTTAATCTGTCTTCAATTAATCAATCAATTAACAATTAGTTAGTTGATTAAACAGTAACACATATTGAATAATACTATCAAGTACATTCCTAAAATGTTAATCACATAGCAACAGTGACATCCATATAAATATAAATATAAAAAATGTGAATGTTACAAATAACATAGTCACTTGCATTGTTGAATAATTAAAACAATATAAAATGCTAAAATACTCTGGACTACTTCCTAAATGTATGGTTCCCTATATATAAGAATAATAAAAAAATCTCATTCAAAAGTATATAATGTTCTAAGGTATAACTTGTGTGAAAATAAATATAAATATATGTTTATATATAAATAAATAAATAATTTACCAGACATAACAATACTACACTTTTTTCTCATTTAATTTCATGCCCTTTTTCATGCCTTAGTTTTTATGAAGGTTACTTCTTGCCACAATTAATGCATGCCATCAGAGGGAGATTTTTCTTTCTTTCATTCTTTTTTTTAACCCAGTAAGCCCACTGGTCACAAGTAACTTTTAGGGACAACCCTGGAACACTGGTTAAGTGTTCTGCTCAGAGTCACACAGCAGTCCAATGGAGCTGGAAAGTATCAAACCCTGTATCATTTGGTTACAGGAAACACCTCACTAACAGTTTCTTAAGTTCACAGGTACTTAGTAGGCTACTGACCCATGTGGATCTTTAGGAACTTAGCCATATATTCCCATGAAGTATTTAGCTCTTTTTAAGTACAAATGACCCTGAGATGATTAGAACATTTACATGTTACCTCTATCCATTAGGGACAAGAGTGATAATCAGGACTGAATTTGTTGTTACCTATACATTCATCTAGGTTACATTTTAATAGTGTAAGTGAAGTTTTATGTGGTGATGAAGATGATTCCAAAACGTGGTATTCTGTGTGATACATATCTATTCCTCTAACATGTTCTTCTAATGTTGCAAAAGAGAGTTAGATTTTTTGAGCAAGTGTTAATGCCCCCATTGGTCTTGCGAATGTGCGGTAGGTCTGACAGGATAAGGTCAGCTGAGATTCTGAATGCAAAACAGAAATTGTACACCCCACCGCCCATAGCTTATATAACACAGAGAACAGAGACAAGGCTTTGAGACAGTCTGCATAGTTTTTATGATTTAGGCCTATGATTTTCTTATAATGGGGAATTTAAGTTGTTACTTTTTTTGGACAGGTGCATACCAAAGGGGGCAGTATATTCAATGATCAGCCTGATGAGTGTGGGATACTGTAGCATGATAATGCTCCTGGACCTGGGCACCATACTTTTAGTATTAAACTGTAAAATGGAAAAGCATGTTCGTATTATAATGAATATAGGACAATTGATGGGCAGTTCATTGCCTATATAGGTTCCAGGTCCTTAACCACTGGATCAGTTTTCAGGGGTCTGTTGTAAATGTGAAAGTGACAAGGGACATCTTGTTTGCTGAAGGATACTACTATACATTTATTGGTATTTAGTTTTAGTCTATGATATTGCCACAAGCTATCGGTTTGGGAAAGGCCCTCTTAGAGGATCTAGCTGTCACCTGGAGAGTTATAATGGCACCACATTTAAGGGCAGCTGCAAACTTGGTCAGCTATAAACCCTTAACAGTAGTTCTGACCTCAAGAAGTAAATGATAAAGAGGAGTAGTCCAATGACCTAACCCTGGGGAACACCACTAATTGCAGGTCTTTTGGAGAAGGTAGAGCGGTCCATCTTAATTTCCTGGGTTCTGTTTATGAACCAATTGATATCCAATGAGTTACAAGGAGACTGATATTTATCTAGGATAATTTATTTACAATACCTTATTGTAGGATGATGCCAGAAATGTGGAATTGTGAATCCTTAATAATCTGCACTAAGATTTGACAATAATGCAAAGTTTGCAATCACCTGCAAAATTAGTTAACCAAAAGTCCAGATTCCTGGTTTGGAGATCAGAGAAGCTGATACCAAAAAGGAGGTGGATCAAAGTAATAGTCATCTTCAAAGCTTCTGAGGAAGCACCTGCCATATATGTGAATTCTATCTTTTAGACAGTTGGCTATCCACCCCACCTTATATGGATCTACTTTTATAATGCCAGCATGGGGAACAGTGTCAAACGTCTGATCTAAATAAGCTGTGTGAACAGAATGGCCACTGTCTACAGTATATATGACCTGGATGGAGAGTTTAACTAAAGGAAATAGGCAGAATCTCCCTTTAACAATGCTAAACTGATGTGGGTCTAGCCTAATAAGATTTTTGATATCATAGTTTAAGTGGCTAGATACAATGTGCTCCATGCTTTATCAAAGAGAGTAGTCAGCTTAGAGAGTCTATAGTTTTATGGGCCAATGTTATGTCCACCATTGTATAGGGACATCACTACTGCAGTTCACCATACTTCACAGAAAAATCTTGTAGCTAAGATCAAGGTAAACAATTTAAAGAGGGTTTCAGTAGATCAGGTAAGCTACAATTTATTAGGCATCAAGATAAATTATTAGACTCCATGGAATTAGAATTTTTGGTTTTAGACAACACCTTCATTACATGTTCCATCATGATATTAGGAGTTGTAGGGGATTCAGTAATTTGTGGAATTGTTTCCGGTGTTAAGTGTGCATTAAATTTGTCTGCTATTATATTTTCTATATCTACTTGTCTCAGGGAGTGGTTTCTTTTCTCATAGGTTCAGAACACTTTTGGGTGTTATTTCTTAATTTCATAGCATATGCTTATAATTACCATTGGCTTCAGAAGCTAATTTAACAGCATGACTAACTTACTAGCCTTGATAGAAGCTTTTAGTTCCTTACTAATATTTTTTTTTATGCAAAATTTAATGTGGGGGAATTTTTTAACTGTTTTATGATTTAAGAAGTGTTTTTTTTTGCTGTTGACATAGAGTTTATTTAAGTTGGTGGGCCACTTATTCTTAAATGTCTCATTATATTTGTCTCTGCTAGGGATAACCAGGCTTAGGAACTTATTTATGTGGGAAAGAACTCCTTTGTATAAATATTAGCCATGTCGGTGTTAGGTCCACTGAGTTTACACATGAATTTAGATAACTCGTCATAAAATTGGAGGAAGTTTGTCTGTTAGAAATCCCTGAATTCAGAATTACCAACTGAAGGGTTTAAAGCTTTTGAAAGAAAACCAAGTTTCAGGTCAGACATAACCAGGGATGGAGAAACTGAAGTGGTGGTACATGTAGTGGTTATATATGAGCTAGGACCATGTCAATAATATCATGTCATCTAGTTGGTTTGTTAGCTATCTGTTCCAAAGAATTTTTATTTATCAAGAATAAGACTCTCTGGGCATACAGAACTTTGAAGACATAGGTGCCCAGCTTTATAGAGAGGTAGTTGGCCTATCCCGTTATAAACACAATGTTTTGTAATAGTTTCTCAAGTACATTTAGGAATCCTATGTGGTCGTACGAGGACATGGAACGTTTCCTGCAGAAGGGTATAAGTTGATAGTTTGTCTTGTTCAAGGTAAGGATTACTTGAATAAGTTCATGTTGTGGTTCTGTGGGTCTCTTAGGAGAAGGTGATGTTATCCTTGACATACATGGACATGCCACTCCAGTTTCCATCAGGTCTGAACACATGGTAGATGAAAAGCTCAGGTATGGAAGGAGTGCTGTTTGTATATTGAATCCTAACATGTTGTTGTGTCTTTCAGCTTTTCCCGGTTAGGGGTCGCCACAGCAGAACTCTAGTCCGCTAATGATTGGCAGTAGACTTTTACGTGCCGAGTTGCCAGCCCTGACGCACGACCTTCAACGAAGGTACACCCATTCACGCATGTCTCCACACAGAAGACACTCTAGCTGAGAATCGAACAGGACAACGTTGTACTGTGAGGCGACAACGCTACCGCAGCACCACCACCGCGGACAATATTGAATCCTAACATAATAGATAAAATTAGAGCAAACTACAGTTTCTAACATTGTCAAGGTTACTCTTCCTAATGTCAGAAGTCTTAATTAAAAAACTGGCCTGATCATGACTCTTATTTATGCTAGAAGTCTTAAAAGCAACTTACCAGATCATGAAGCTCTGCCACAACTTGAATACATTGATGTCTGTGCTGTAACTGAGACTTGGTTTCATAGTAAGCATGCCACTCCCTCTTTACTAGGGTTTAATTCTTATCTGACATTCAGACCTGAGGGTGACTACAGAGGATTTTCTGTATTTTTCAGAAACCACACCAACTCTAGACAGATTTCTGGTGACCCACAATATGAGTTTATTGAACTCCACATTACCCTAAACAAAACAAATGATCAATTTATTGTTTATTACAGGGCACCCATCATGTCTCTGGATGACCAGAAGAGATTCCCGAATGTACTGTCTGAAATACTCTTAATGTCAATTGCTTCCTTGCTGGGTGATAACAATTATCCATCAATAAAATTGAACACCCATACCTCCAAATTGAGTATGCCCAAAAATTGCTGGGCTGAATAAATGAGTATTCCCTAATACCACTAGTAAACTAGGTCAGTAAGAGGGCAAAACATTCCGTACCTTGTCCTTACCATTGTAATCCCATCATATATTACTCCTATAGTACCACCATCTCTGGTTAAATCCAAGCACAACTTAGTGACCTTCACCTTTTAAATCTCAACCCCCACCACCCAGGTGAACAAATCTGAATTTAAGAACTGCATAAAAATAAATCTCCTGAATCTTTATGATGAACCAAACTGAGAAACACCACCAGTGTAATTAAGATCTGCAACAAAAGAAAAAAGCTTCTATAAGTCCTATAATAAATCTGTGATAAAGCTAAATCCCTCAATAGGATAAGCAAAGCAAAAAAACTACTATTGGGAAGATCAAAGTTAAACTCTGAAGCCAAGGACAATTGCAAATTCTTCTTTAATTATGCCAGAAAATTAAGAAGCAACACACAGCAGTCTTACAAAATAATCTAAAATTCAAAATGACATAACCCACACTGAGCCAAAGGGCATAACTAATCTACTTGAAGCTGAAGTTAGTGCAAACTTTACCCTGGAGCTAGTAATGAAAATTCCAGGAAATCCCTGAACTCCTGACACTTCCTATGGTCATAAATATATAACTTCCAACTGTGACCTCCAAAAATCCAAAACACTGATTTCATGGGCCTAAACAGTTTAACCAAATGACTAATAAATAGCAGCATGCATGACTTAGCAGATCCCCTCCTGATCCTGTTTAAGTTAAGCTTATCCACAAGGCATGTTCCTGAATAGAGAACTCATGCTGTTATGCCCTACACTAAGGGGATCTATCACAGATCACAGGAGTTTAAACCTATCAGTCTAATATCTGACATCATATACTGCAATATGAAAAATGTCATAAACTTAGACTCTCAACTTGTTCTTTTCTTTACAAATCGTGTGTGGATAATATAGTACATTTCTTCAAGAAGGTTACAGGCGCATTCATTTGGTACACGTAGCTTATCTGGATCTAGCCAAGGCATTTGACATGAGCCCCCATACTGATATTGTAAATAAGGTAAGAGATATAAATGTGGAGCAGTATATGGTAAAGTAGCAGTAAAATGGGCCAAAAGATAGCACTCACATTGTTAAAGTAGAAGATACCTTTTCAGAAAGCAAGTCAGTAATTTGCAGTGTACCTCAGGCATCTGTGCTGGAATTCTTCATATTTGACATATAGTTCTCCGACCTCTAAAGTGACCTATGGCTAGCAAAGATAGCTGATGACTACATGTTGGGTGTTACCATCCGATCATCCTTGATATAGTGTTACTACAACAAGAACTAGTCTACAAAAAGAATGATGTACTGAAAAAGGGCTAAAATTAAAGGCTAATAAGTGCATCATGTATGCTGAAAATGGCTAAAATAAATACAAAAAAATGTACTATTGTATTCGATAAAAAAAAAAAACTGTTGTCACTAACATGCAATTTAAGTAGCACTCCAAAAGCATAAGGAAGTCAAGGACCTTTGCAATTTTGTCAACACCCTTTCTTTTGACCACCATGTTGCATTGAATTTAGGAAATCCTTCTATTGAACACAATTGATTTTTAAAGGTATCTCATCAGGACAGAACAGGTTATTACCCCTCTGTAGTGTGATTTAATTAAATCAGTTAGAGGGTACAATGCTGACTGGTGTTTATCTCTCTAGACATATCACACAGCTAGAAAAACAAACACACAAAAAAAAAAAAAAAAAAAAAAAAAAAACAGCAGTTCGTATCTAACAGGCTTCAAGCTCTATCTCTATATTCAGTTGGTTATAGTTTCTGATTTGGAGAGCAATGTCTTATATTCCATTCCATTAAGGACCCGACCATCCTTGATCTTTTATATCTCCACAAAACAGACATCTCCACAAGCACTAAGACCAAGGATTTGAATTTATGCAAACATATAAATAAAACATTTTGGAATGACAGGTTCATTAACATTGTTTACCCCAACTGTGGAATAAACTACCCTCATATGTTAAATAGAGTGATGACGTAAAAAAGTTTGAAGATGATACAACAAGCAAGCTTCGGTCCCACCAATGAGCGTGTAACTGCTTCTCGTGGATTTATTGAGTAAATTGTGAGTTTAATTCTGCTTCTCGTGGATTTATTGAGCCGTTACACGCTCATTGGTGGGACCGAAGCTTGCTTGTTAAATAGAGTGATGACTGCAACTGCCACTCCATATTCAACAACCAGTATGAGCAAGAGCAGAGGATGAAGAAGAAGAAGAGAAGGAAACACAGAACTGACCACACCAACTCAGATGAGACTCAAAACCTTCATGAAGGTAGGATCAAACACCCGCAGCAAAAGGAATTGAATAATTTAGATCATACTGCTGTAAATCTATCTAGTGTAATGTTTACTAATTCTAAGTTAAAATTGTTGGATAAAAGATTATACTTTATCCCATCAGGAGATGGCAATACTAATGACTGTCTAACCAAACTTAGGATGTTTGTAAGAAATTTAGACCTTAAAGTTATATATAAATATGCTATCTCTGATGACAACAAACATTTAAAATGCTCTAGTACTTTCATAGTCAACAGCACCCCTGGTGTAAAAGCATTTTATAAAATGTGTGAAAATAATTTATATAAAATGTTTTTTGGAACTAATGAAAATTATAAGTATTATAATTTAAGTGAGGATGAAAGAAGAACATTATTTGATTCGAGTAGAAGGAATGACATTATTATAAAACAGGCAGACAAAGGTGGTAAAGTGGTGGTAATGGATACTGCTCAGTATAATAATTTCATGTATATGCTTCTCTCAGATCATAACACTTTAAAACAATAGTAAAGTTGACATTAGTAATGTTACCCATAAAATCAAAACATTGTTATGTGATCTATTAATGAATTCATCTATTACATCTGAGATAACTAATCCAATATGTCCAATTATTTATGGCTTACCCAAAATTCATAAGAGCCTGGACAGTCCTTGAGAACCAGTACCTCTGGTAGTCAGTGGGCTACCACAGCTATATTGAAAATTTTAGAGAACCAGTTTCATTACCTACTTATTTATAGTAACAGCTACATTGGGGACACAAATGATTTCCTTGCTGCTTTGGAAAATTTCTCACAGGGGAATTATATGATAATTTGATTTTGGTCACCTTGGATGTAAAATCATTGTTTACAGTTATTCCCAATGATATAGGGGTTTCATTTATTAGAAAACGTGTCTGTTCATATAGCACATATTCAGCATCCAAGACTGAAACTATCCGTTCCATGTTAGAAGTTGTACTAAATAAAAATATATTTTTATTTAATAATAATTTTGTCCATCAGGTCCTAGGAGTAGCAATGGGCACCCCAGTAACAGTTATGTGAATATAATACTCTAAAAATGGGAAGAAATGTACATTTATGATATAGAAGGGACTCCAGTTAGTGTAGCTTTCTATAAATGATTTGTGGATGATATATTTCTTCTATGGACTGGGAACATTGAAAATCTTAAAATATTTGTTAAAAAGTTGAGTGAAACTGCTAACATTTCAGATTTTGAAATGAATTTCTAATCAGAGAGAATAACATTTTTAGATATCACTGTTATGTATATGGACAATACTTTTCATACCACCATACATAGAAAGAATGTACAAACCACCCAATACATTCATGCCAACAGCATGCACCTGAGACATACTTATAGAAGTGTTGTTAATAGTTACTTCTTCTGTGCAAGTGGATTCAATACTTTTGATGATGCATTTCTGAGTGAAGTAAATAATATGGCAGCAGACTTTTGTCTTAGAGGATATTATCAGAAAATTGTAGAAGATAATATCCGTTTAGTGACTGCAAAACATGAAAACAAGGGTTGGCCTTATTTTTTTTAATAATACAACACACACAGCTGTCACTGATGTTAGGAGTAGAAGTAAATGGTCTGTGGAATATATAACAAAATTTAACAGACATGCCACTCAAATGAAAGCAATAATTCAAAAATTGGTCTATCCTACATTCTGATAATGAGCTTATGAAATAGTAGGAGAAAAATCTAACTTTATATATAAGAAAGAAAAAAAAACTTAAAGCAATATTTATGCTATAAATATTTAGCATTTGATCAGACTGTGAGTAGACCTATTTCTAGGAACGGAGACACCATCCCATGCTATAACTGTGTTTTTTTTATAAATACATTAATGCTGAGAAAGAATTTGTACATTCTATTCCTCATCAACACTTTGTTTTTAATACTGCTGCTACTTATAACAATGAAAATGTGGTCTATTTTGTTAACTGTGTGGCATGTAATTACTTTTATATAGGTAAAACTAATCAAAAGCTAAAATATCCAATCTCTTCGCATTTATCAGAAATCGGGATAAAATAGATACTAATGCATTAAATAAACATATTGCACAGTTTAATAATAGCCATACATTTAAATTTAGGGTCCTACAACAGATATTTACAAATAAAAGAGGAAGTGATATTGTAAATAACATCAAGTGTGCAGAGTATAAATGGATAAACTATTTTAGAGTAGATACCCCATCTGGTATTAATGTAACTAATAGTATTAAACCAATTTTGAAGTTGAAATATAACCACATGATAACCAGGCTGTGAAACCAAATGTGACATTAATTTTTAAAAGTAGAAGTTAAGAATTTTATATGTAGCACTGTTTTTACATGGTTATTAAGTTTTTATGTCCATTTTTATGACATTCTGTTAGACAAGCAACATGGCTTCTGACCCAAATACAGCATGATAACAGTACTGTACATCTTAAATAACCACTTATATAGCAAAATGGAAAAGGACCTTAGTACTAGAGTCTTTTTCTATGATTTTAAATGAACATTTAAAACCTATGGATCAACTGATCACCTTTTGCTTCTTCAGCAACTAGGAAAAATCAGATTTTGCAGGCAACTTTACACCACTCATGCCAATGTGGGCATGGGGACCGCCAGGCAGCTAGCACCTGTCATCTATGCCCTATTGAGCCAAAAGTCATTCACTGCATGATGTGGGTGGGTGGATAATACCTGACCTATGTAAGGAAGGTGAGCTTGAGATAGCTGCATAGTATGTCCCCACAGATTTTGCTAAACCCATGATGAAGGCAGCCAAACATCACTTGCCAGCTGCCATGCTAAATGGTTGTCTGTTTCATTTTAGACAGATACTATGGCAGCAGTTGCAACAGAAGCATTTTTTTACATTGTACAGTATGGAGTCACATTTTCCAGATGTTCACAGCTGTAGCTTTCCTACCAGACAATGAGTTGATTAAATTGTAATTGTTATTCTAAGCCTCTTAACTTTGGTTTAAAGACTTGGGCTTCAGGACAGTTATTTTACATTAAGAAGGTTTGTGGTCAACACTCTTTTGGGAGGAGAGGGTGGCCTCTGCCATTTTGAGCTGGGAATTGCTAGGTGAAAGCTTATTGTGCCTGTTGTTTTAAGTGTCTTTATTCTGGTTTAAGCACCTGAGTTCTGAATCAGTTATTTTACATTAGGAAGATTTTTGGTCTAAACTCTTGTGGCAGGAGAGGATAGCCTACACCCTTCTAAGCTGGAAATTCCTGGTTGAAGGTCTATTGTATC
This sequence comes from Protopterus annectens, assembly GCF_019279795.1. Lineage (NCBI taxonomy): Eukaryota > Metazoa > Chordata > Ceratodontiformes > Protopteridae > Protopterus > Protopterus annectens. The sequence continues at coordinate 291,052,029 of NC_056744.1, forward strand.
TGTTATTTTGAAGTACCTTAGTGCTGATGTAAGCACTCGGGCTCCATAGTCAGTTGTTTTCCATTAAGAGGGTTTGTGGTCTAGACTCTTGTGGTGGGAGAGTGTGGCCTTCACCCTTCTAAGCTGGGACTTGCTGGTAAATTGCTGATTTATTTACACTGTTTTGTGCTGTTGTGACTGTGATTTTATGCACTTTGAAGTTGTAGTACTTCTGCATTTTATAGCATAGGCCAGATTCAGACTTGATGAATCTAGACTGTTTGGTATCACTTGAGGATTAAAACCAGCTCTTCACTGAGATACTGAATGATCTGAGACATCAGTTGATTCCAACTAACTATAAGTGCCTGTTTTTACTCTTATATTGCACTTTTAATTTGTATTTGCATTCTACTGTCTGTCTGAATTGTCAGAACTGTTTTATTACCACATTTTACTGTATACTGTACTAGTTCAGCAGTAGCATAGCCTAGTTCTAGGTTTGCTGTTTCTGGGTCTGTTTTGTAAATTCTGAGCATCAAATTCAAGCCGTCCTTTCTGGTGAAGGCCCTTTTGCACCCTTGTGGGAGGAAAGTGCTGTCTGGGTCCCATCTAATCAAAGATGATTGAACTAGAGCTCTGAGAGAGCATGCTTATTGGCTAGTTTGGGTTAAAAGTGTTACTTCTTGTTTTATTTAAGCCCCACATTTGTGTTTTTTTTGTGTGCCATGCACCATTGTGCACTGCCACATAATGGTGGTTTACTGTTGGTGGTTAAAGACACAAAAGTTTTGCTTGTTAAATTTTTCCTTAGCACTTTGCTTGTAGTCCTCCAGAGATTTTTCATGGCCCTGCTCTACTGTCCAGTGGAACACTAAGCCTCTCCTCAGAGGTACCAACACACCTCTCACCCACTAGCCATTCCTAAGTGTGACCTCTTTTCCTGACCATATACATTTACCTAACACTACGGACGGACAATTTCCTACAGTTTCTTCAGCCACCTTGGTTGACATGGGCATCCTGAGGCAGTGTAGTAACTGCCTCATGTTCACTGACAACCCCCTACTCCTAGTCCACACAAACTCATCATGTGAGAGGTGCAACTATATTAAGAACCTTGAATCCATGCTCTCTCACACAGCAGTCAGTACACATAACAATAAATGGGTTCTTAGCATGCACACCTCGCCTCCTACTCCATGCAAACACATATCACACATAAATATATATGGGGAGGTCCTCACCAGAAACATACCTAAACACCACGGACCTCCCAAACACAAACACAAGCAGGATACACATAATACTTCTTCTGCAGAATGCAATACACATAATAGCTCATGCACTAGTGTCTCACCTGTCAAGCCCTTAAGGCAAAACATAAACCCATACATATTAGTCATAGGCGAGCCATCATGAGACACACAGATGTCCCTCTCACCAAGCTAGATAAGGAAAAGGTCACAGTCAGCTGTCTGTCAGGTGCTAGGATCTGCCATTTCACACATGCACTCAGGTCTCAAAACAACAGGTACTGTTATGACTCCTTCATAGCCCATGTTGTTGTGAACAACTTGAAACATACCTCTCTGGACTATATGAAGAGACACATGACTGAGCTCTCAGATTATGTGTCTCAGGCAGGTATATCTCTAGCCTTAAGTAGCATTTTACCTTCACCTAGGATGATGCCTCACTACAAACAGAAAATGACTGACTTCAATAATTGGCTTAGTTTCTAGTGTCATTCTAAGGGGATCCAGTATCTGTCAGCCCGGGATGACATAATCAACAGATCTTGATGTTTTGCCAGAGATCATCTTCATCTGTCACCCCTGAGATTTTGGCTACTGGCTAAGGCTCTTGCCATCCCCATAGTACCTTTTTAGGCAGTGTCTCAAGCACAGAATTCCTGATTTGAACAAAACTAAAAACAACCTCAAGGTTATACTGCTAAATGCTAGAAGTCTTAACATGAAATTGCACTCACTGGAAGCAGTCCTCACCTTGGAAGATGCAGACATTTGTGCAGTCATGGAGACCTGGTTCAAGGCCGTGGATAGCACTTCAGCAATACCTGGTTTCTCCTCCTTCAACACATTCAGACCACAAACTGAAGGTGTGAAAACTAAAGGAGGCAGCGTATCAATATTCATTAAAGATGAATACACCTCCAGAGTGGTTAAACAGTATGATTCCCTGAAGATACTTCAGGTGAAATTAGCTGTTGGTAGGACACCTTTTCAAGTCATTGTAAGCTACAGGACCCCCTCCATGGATCAGGACACCCACTCTGCCTATTTGATTCTACTTGAGTCTATCGAGATACGTCCGAACACTATGGTTTTGGGTGACTTTAACTATCCATCCACTGACTGGGTAAATTTCTCATGCTCAAAGTCACTTGCCCAAAGGATCCTCAACTTCATTAACTCCAATGCCCTTGACTAGCTGGTTGACACCCCCACAAAATCTGGATTTGGTACTTACCAATATTAGGGACCACTGTAGCAATCCCACTGTGAAGTCTTCCCTGGTGAGATCTGACCACAAATCAGTCTCATTTGAAGTAACTATCACACCTGACCCCTCCCCAGCAGCAACTAAACTAAAAAAAACTTCTCCAAAGCAGATTATAATTTCTTATAGGATGCTATAAATAGCTTCTCTGCACCCCCCTCAGATGGAGTTGGCAGCTATGCAGAGTTCTACACCTGTTTATACAAACATCTGTATAACTGTATTGACTTGGCCGTACCTGATAGGAACAAAGCAAACTCCTCAAGGAAGAGCAAACCTGCCTGGTGGACAACTGCCATTAACAGGCTTTACAATAAGAGGAAGAAATTGCTGTCTAAGAGTAAGAGGGAGCAAGCCCTAAACTGGAAACACTCCCTCCTCAGCTTAAACAAGCAAATAAGACTTCTTGTGAAATCCTCCAAAACAAACTATGAATCCAAGTTTGTCAACTAAGGACAACCATAAGGGATTCTTTAATTACATCCGTAACCTAAAAGGAATTAACCAGATTTTTGCTGAACTGGTCAGATATTATGTCTGTGGACATAGCTAACCTGCTGGCCAACAGGTTCTGTGAGAACTTCACTCCACTATCCCTGTCACATGTACCCCATGACATCCCTACCACCTGTCCTCTACCTTCTATCTCTAAAGAGCAGGTCATCAACACCCACTCTAAGGCCAAAAGCACAACATCTATAGGATCTGATAACATCCCAGATTGCATCCTACATGGGCTCCAACAAGAATTAGCAACACCACTGGGTGGTCTTTTTAATCATGGTCTAAGCATCAGTTTCATCCCAGCTGAATGGAAAATGGCCACTATTATTCCCTTGCATAAATGTGATGCTTCAACTGACCCAAGGAACTATAGACCTATTAGCCTAACTAGCCTTATCTGCAAGGCCGTGGAGTGAATAATCATGGATCTTATCAACAAAGATATAGGAAATCTCCAAACACTTGACCCTACTCAGTTTGGAATTGTCAAAAGAAGATTGTGCCTGTTAAACCTGGTGGACTTCTTCGAGACAGTCACCAAAGGCCTGGATGAGGAGAAATCTGTGCATGCAGCCTACCTAGACTTAGCCAAGGCTTTTGATGCTATCCCCCCCTCAGACATCATTGACAAACTCACCCAGCTAGATGTCAACCCTTATATTGTTAGATGGGTTGCTAACTACCTCACTAATAGAACATACATAGTCAAAATAGGGGACTCCCTCTCCATAAGCAGATGTGTAACCAATGGTGTTCAACAGGGATCAATCCTGGGAAGTCTACTATTTGGAATCTATTTCTCTGAAGTATAAGCAAAAACTAAAGGTTTGTGGCTGACAAAGTTTGCTGATAACTGCAAACTGGAGAAGTCATAGAATCTCCAAATGATGTCAGCATCCTACAAGAGGTTCTTACACAAACAAATAATTGGTGCCAAAGTCATGGCCTTAAACTCAATGCAAAAAATTGTATTATCATCCCTTTAGGTTTGAGAGATGTTCCTGCTAGCTACCACATCAATAGCAACACCCTAAGTATGCAATCAATGGTGAGAGACCTGGGCACAGAGGTTGATGGCAACCTCACCTTTGATCACCATGTCTTTACAGTGGTAAGAAACACAATCTACATTGCTTATCTCATAAGTAAGGGCATTGCCTCCAGAAAAAAAAGTTATAACCTCCCTATAGTCTTCCATCATCAGGCCAATAATTGAGTACAGCACCCCTTTTGGTATGTACCTTTCGAAGCACCTGCAGCAGTTGGAAAGACCACAAAGAGTCCAAGAAAAATTCAAGTTCTTCAACATCTGTCCTATGTGGGTCATCTGAAATCACTGTCACTTTATTCTGTGTCATACAGACTTCTTAGAGGTGATCTCTGCCTTGCATATAAGGCAAACTCTGACCCTGCTTTATTGGAAATGCTGCATATCTGTAAGTCAAATGGTATATGGATTACTTGCCTTAAAGACTTATCCAGATCTGTGACTTTAATAGACCTTGCTTGAGGGACAGATTTTTCTCCAAGAGGTTACCACACCTTTGGAACAGACTCCCATGTCATGTCAAACAGAGTACCTCATTGGCTGTCTTCAAACACAATCTTGATGAGTGGATGGGTAACCATAAATTCACCCCAGGGGTTCCACCTGTGTCCCTCTTGGAAAGGGGCATTAGGTGCTGATTGTGGAAATAAGGGTAGAATATGGCTAGGTTTGTAACGGCCCTAGGGCCATTAGCCTAGTATAGCCTAGAGGTATGGAGCATGCTATCATGGCATTAAGCGATTGCTGCCAATCTTTCCTGCCTGTTTCTGGAGTGTGCAGGACATTGTACAGCTAGACCTTCCACTGACACAAAATACATTTGAGTCATGGCACTGGCATCTCGGAGTGTTAAAGTGTCACTATCTATGAACTTCGGTATCGTACAGTAGGAACCAAACACTATGGATGATCATTGGGAATCCATTTGCAGTGGGAGATCTCCTACTACCGACATGATGACAGACTGTGCTAAGGGAGTGTCAACAAAGTGCTGTACTGGAAGCCATTGCGGACTGCATTATGATAATGGATTAGCTGTGTGCCATAGCCCACCAACTTTATATCTCAGCTTTATATCTAAGTGTGAATAGAGTTAAATTAAGCACTACACATACCTCCTTACCTATTCTTGCAGTTTGAATAAAGTGCATGTATGATATATACAACTCATCTTTCTTGACATTTCCCAAATTCCTGTCTTACTTTTGCATCACAAACACTGGTGCTTTCCCACACAATGTAATGATGTTGTGGACAATTTATACCTTTGGTGAATTATAACTGCTTCAATATGCACTTGATGCACTCATCTAACATTTTGTTGCATTCAATTGCTGCTCGTCAACTGACTTCTGACATTCATCTAAATGGGTTTAATAGCCCTACAAACTGAATTTTATCAAGAATAATAAATGGTATCCTCAGACTTAGTGCATCTTCAATATACTCATTTAAGCATAGAGGAAAATAGACAGTCATCCAAACTACTTTATGTGGTAGGATTTTCATATTTAAATAGGAAAAATGGGGTGTCCATACCTTTTAAAACATCATTCGATGAATTAAAACAATAACATACATTATAAAATAAGGAAATAATCATAATGGGAATGAAAAGCAAATCTGAAAATAGTGTAATCCCTTTCCACTCCATTATGTTAAACTGACATCCCCATGGATATGGCCCAATAAGCAATAAATGAAGTTTCAGACTTTTGGGATGGGAACTGTGCTGTGGGAGAACACCAGTGACAATAAGCTATGGTACAAAACACTGAGTGCTGAAAGAAATAGGATTTAAAACCACATTATATGAAACTTGGCATAAGTGAAATGAAACTATATTCACTCAAAATAAAAACTTAACAGAACTGTAGGGTAACACGTGTTTCATTCAAAAGACAACTGTCAAATGAACAAAATAAAGTCATATATATTAGCTGTCATGCTTTATTTTAACTATTAGCACTCTGTCTTCAAGCTAGAACTGACCTCTGCAGGAACAGTATCTTTCATAATTCTGTATGTTTTGCTCAGGCATGCTCAGAACTAGCACACAGCATTGGCAGCATGGAATTTAACAATCTGTCTAATTGAAGACTTTTGCGCTTTCACTTGAAAGCATCTGTAAATGCATGGTTTGAATCTTCTTGTAAGGAATAGGGTCATCTGTGTAATTTTATAGATTAAAACAAGATCTCCTCTTCTCACTTTACCTTCTACCTCATTCTGCAGTTAAATAATTTAAAGCTATTTTATTCATGTTTCAATCTATCCATTCTTCAGGGCTCCCTACTGAAATTTCAGCACTACAAATGGTGATTGCTGACAAGCCGAAAAATAAAAGTCCAAAAACACAAGACAAGAGCAAATTTTGAAAATCACTCTTCTCCTTAATACTTCTTTTTGCAGTGGGGCACCCCCCACACCCCCAAATGCATATATACCAAATGTGAGATATCCATATCTCAGAGTAAAGGGAATATTTGAAAAAATGGCATCTTGGACTTAGTATATATAAGCCAATCTTTCGGCCATTCATTATCTGTATTTCAGGACTCCTCCTAGCAGGTCCCAACATTTCAAATGGTTACCATTCTTCAGTGAAAACACCAATCAATTCTGTACTTACATTGTGTCCACCTCAGTAAAAACTGTAAACCATTTTTGGATAGAAAAAAATTAAACTTTTATTGATTCTGGTATTGTATTCCTTCCAGCTGATAAGCAGACAGCGTTATTTCCATGAATATTCATTTAATCATATATATATATATATATATATATATATATATATATATATATATATATAGATAATATCGTGATGCCAAAACAAAAGAAAACTAATAAATGTATTAACTATGATTGTCATGTGATCAACTGCTGTTAAGATGTATAACATCAAAGACAATTCACTTGTACAGCTCCCCCATAACCGCCTATGTCCAGTTGTAACCCACGCTCCCAATCTCTACATATACTAACTCTAATGCTGCATAAACGCAGTGCTCAGAGTTTTCTGATACCTGTAAATCCCAAGCACAGCATGTACAGCAGCACCAGCTTCAATGTCCTGAATGAGATTCGTCTCCAGTGACATTTTGTGATATGACGTAACACTAAATGACTAACTGTGGTATTAATCTAATCATTTTTAATTCCTTGAGCTTCATATGTATAAAATGCCAATGAGGTTTAGCAGTGTCACAGAGACAAATACGTGGGGAATAGCATTATCTTGTTTTCTGCAAATTTTACATTTGGCATCTACTCCAGGATACAATGAGGCTAGTTTAGTGAAGGAAACTAAGCCTTATATTATATCCTTTTATGCATATAATATAGTTTAGAAAGAAGAATGACCTTTAGATACCATTTCAAATACTCAGATATATGATGAGGCTAAAGAAATATTTTTCCATAAATAAAACAGGTAACACAACTAAAAATTATTGCATACGTAGATATTTCATAAGTTTAAGGAACTTGATCTTCCTAAAAGGAGATAATTAGTGGCTTGAGAGCTAAAATTTTAGAAAATAATTATTAAAAGTAGTAAATGTACCCATCAAAGTAAAAACAATGATTACGTTCATTGACAGCTTATTTATCCAATAGATTTAACCAAAAAGGAAAGTAGTACGTAATGACCAAATGTATATATATATAACCGAGTACAAATGCAAAATGAAAATGCAGTACCAAAACAAATGAAAACGTTTATTCAATGGTTTAGCACTTGTGTCCATCTCAATATACTGTCATTTTCAGAATAATGTATGTCAGTACTTAATATAAACAATTTGATAAGAAAATTCATGTGACTATTGTCTGCGTTAACAATCCAGATAAAATGTGTATGATAAAATCTGTCTTGTTATTATTAAACTATTACTGTTTTCATCACCATCATCATCAGCATCCCCATTTTCTTATTTCTGCATGGGGTTGTGGGAACATTTCAACTGTCTTTACATATGCTTTAGAGCTACTCTCCTACCTTCATCAACAGTCATGACTAATGGCTGCCGGTCTTGTCTTTGTCTTCTCTTAACTTCTTTTACTGTCTCTCAAGTCATCTTTACCAAACCATCTTTGCCTTTTTTTGCACACTGCTACTTTGGCTTCTGTACTGATGTCCTCATTTCTTTGTCACACCTACTATCTTACTTACATCTCACTTATGCCTTCAACATCATAAACTACCCAGAGAAAACTCCCGCCCTACAACAGCTACTAACCTCCTATGCACCCAGTCAACCTCTCCGTTTATCAAACAAACCTCTCCTCAGTATCACATCTGCAAACAACACTGCAGGCTAAGCCCTTTTCTCCCACATCATAGCTAAAAAATGAAACAACCTTCCCACTAATATATCCTCTGCAACAGCAAACTTTAACTTTAAAAGAGTATTAAAACCACATCTCAGGAAAAGCTGGATCTGTCCATGTATTACTTGAAAATTAGTATATCTTCGCTCCTCCTCGACAACACTCAACATCATATACACCTGTGCTTGCACACTTACATACACTCACTTCCAATTAAGCCACACTGGCTTGCTACCTCCAGTGTACACTCACTAGGAAATGTAAACAGTCATTTAAAATACCAAATGTAGTCACTGCCATTCTTTTTTAATATTTTGTCTACAGATATTGTAAGATATTATTATATTCATGTAACCCTATATGAATTATTGTGATATATTCTTGTATATGTCTACCTCTAAACATTTGTATTTTTTTATACTTATTTCATATTGTATTGTTCTTGTTTTTGTATTCTTGTTTTGTTTTCTTCTTGTCAAACGTGGAGCTTTTCTCCCCTGGCGTCCACTGAAAATGGACTTGGTCCAGTTGGATTTTTTCTTGGTTAACAAATGTAAAATAAATAAATAAATAAATTGTCAGTCCCATAGCATGCATCTTGCCACACAGAAACACTGGTCATCCCACTGTTTGTATTGTTTTATTAAACAAATATTTTGAAAACAAATTTCATTCATTTGAAGTAAAATTTGAGATCTAAACCCAGATCAGAAAAAAGTGCTGTGGGGTTCCTAAAGGGAGATGCTATCAAAGACATGATTGGATACAATTTTACTTATAAAGTAAATATAAGCCAGGAATTATAAACAAACCACAACTGCCATCTTGCAAAAAAAAAAAAACTTCAGAATATGGATGTTTGTTTCCTAGTCACTGAATTTTTAGCCCTGAGAGTGATTCCTTCTACTGCCATTTTCCTGCTACATAACATTGAGATAGAAACTTAGACAGCTGCTCATAGTTGAGGGTCACCCTAAAAAGAGTCAGCTTTGCCTGGTAGGTACAACTTTTTTACAAACAAATAAATAAAAGCAAGCACAAATTCAAGAACATGGGGCTATTTAGCCATCCTCTTATGTGCATAGCAGAGACATCAGTGTAAAGCTAAGGAGGGAATAACTTAAAATGCAACTTTGCTCAACTAATTAAAAAATGTAAAGGTTTACGCAAAACACTGAGTCCTTAAACTCCAAGAATCTGTGACTTGAGTGCAGTACTTGAGCTGTACACATGGTGGGAGAAAGTGAAACATCATAGCTGGAAATGAAAATAAATAATTTTCTTTAGTGTTGTGTTACAGTTAGTCTCAACAAGATTCTTGTTCCTCCTGTGTGTATCACACTTTCTTAATAGTTTATTTATATTTAAACATATCTGTAATGTGATTGTTCTCAGCTTTATATGTTATGCTGAGGTAAATAAGTAATGGCTGTTCAGTTATTTTAATCTTAAAGTGAGCGTGATTTATCTGTATATGTATTAAAAATATTAAAAAATATTATCAGATAATTTAAGGGGTAAAAGTCACAAAGCTGCTAATGAATGTACTTCTGTAGTACTGTCTTGAGTTCCCCAGTTTCTATTTTCAAGCTGTATAGTTCTGTATAAACCATTTATACAGATAGAGCCCCCAGGTCACCTCCAAAAAGGGATACAGAATGTAATAAGCTTATCTTAAAAAAATGAGTTAAATATAAAAACAAAAATGTACTGTGGTACACTGGATGCAGTAATCATCGGCAGATATTTTCACAAACATTTGTATCAAATTTGTAAATCATTTGCCTGCAGCAGGGACAGAAGTAAACATCTATATATTTTTGGGAAAATATAGTAAATAGTTTGTTTAATGTAAATATACCTTGTTGTGTATAGAATAATTGTAGATTAATTTCTAAGAAATATAGGCCAAGAGTTTAAAGAGACAATACTAGCTATTCTAGCTATATAGAATGCAGCAATTATAAACTGAGGCTCCCTCTTGGACATGCACAGCCCAGAACCAAGAGTCTAGACAGATTACAAATTAAACTGTGGGCTGAAGGAAAGAAAAAAAAGATTCTACTATGAAATGTTGACTTCCTGAAGGTCAACATTCCAAAAGATAAAAAAAGAAAATGCCCAAAATCCAAAAATCCAAATATATGTATACTATATATATATATATATATATATATATATATATATATATATATATATATATATATATATATGGTTCTACGGACGACAGCTGAGAAGGAAGACGAGACCCGGAGCTCCAGAAGATCGAGATCGAGAAGAAGACCGACGCTTAATCGCGGGTTGCAGAACATCGACAATGCCGACATGGGAAGGTGTGTGGGGAAAGGCTGTGTGAGTATGCGGTGCGTGGCGAGTAGGTGGGGTGCGAGGGTAAGGTCTGTGGAGATGGGGGGGGGGGGGGGGAGGTTTGGGTTAGGGGGAGGAGGGGGTAGGTTAAGGTTAGGTTAGGGGGGGATAGGCTAGGGGTTAAGTGAGTTAGGTTTAGGGAGCCGAGGCGGGTTTGAATGAGAGTTAGGGTTTAGGCGGGGTAGGTAAGTGTGCGATAGTGGACGGACGTGTATACCAACTTCAAAGATGCACCAGCTCAAAGAAGGGTCTCCTTAAAGACGAAAATCATTGCCAGTGCACAATTAGAAATCACAGTCATTTCCTATGGGAAAAAAACATTCATAGTTATACTTTTCATCTTTTCTGTGGGCTACTGAAGCTTAACCAAATTCACCTTTGGCATTTGTAGGGGAAGCCAAAAAAAAAATCAAACTCCAAAACTCAGTAAAACTATAAAGCATTTTTGGGGTGGTCACTGCCTTCAAACCTTGCCTTGAAAGGATGACTTCTCCACACAGCCCTCTACTACGTGTATATCTTGAAGATTGCTGTACCTTACACTATTATACAATTAATAATATGTCTAAGTAATAAGTCTAATATGTCTAAGTAATAATATGTGTTAACACTATTATACAATTAATAATATGTCTAAGTAATAAGTCTAATATGTCTAAGTAATAATATGTGTTAACACTATTATACAATTAATAATATGTCTAAGTAATAAGTCTAATATGTCTAAGTAATAATATGTGTTAACACTATTATACAATTAATAATATGTCTAAGTAATAAGTCTAATATGTCTAAGTAATAATATGTGTTAACACTATTATACAATTAATAATATGTCTAAGTAATAAGTCTAATATGTCTAAGTAATAATATGTGTTAACACTATTATACAATTAATAATATGTCTAAGTAATAAGTCTAATATGTCTAAGTAATAATATGTGTTAACACTGTTATACAATTAATAATATGTCTAAGTAATAAGTCTAATATGTCTAAGTAATAATATGTGTTAACACTATTATACAATTAATAATATGTCTAAGTAATAAGTCTAATATGTCTAAGTAATAATATGTGTTAACACTATTATACAATTAATAATATGTCTAAGTAATAAGTCTAATATGTCTAAGTAATAATATGTGTTAACACTATTATACAATTAATAGTATGTCTAAGTAATAAGTCTAATATGTCTAAGTAATAATATGTGTTAACACTATTATACAATTAATAATATGTCTAAGTAATAAGTCTAATATGTCTAAGTAATAATATGTGTTAACACTATTATACAATTAATAGTATGTCTAAGTAATAAGTCTAATATGTCTAAGTAATAATATGTGTTAACACTATTATACAATTAATAATATGTCTAAGTAATAAGTCTAATATGTCTAAGTAATAATATGTGTTAACACTATTATACAATTAATAATATGTCTAAGTAATAAGTCTAATATGTCTAAGTAATAATATGTGTTAACACTATTATACAATTAATAATATGTCTAAGTAATAAGTCTAATATGTCTAAGTAATAATATGTGTTAACACTATTATACAATTAATAATATGTCTAAGTAATAAGTCTAATATGTCTAAGTAATAATATGTGTTAACACTATTATACAATTAATAATATGTCTAAGTAATAAGTCTAATATGTCTAAGTAATAATATGTGTTAACACTATTATACAATTAATAATATGTCTAAGTAATAAGTCTAATATGTCTAAGTAATAATATGTGTTAACACTATTATACAATTAATAATATGTCTAAGTAATAAGTCTAATATGTCTAAGTAATAATATGTGTTAACACTATTATACAATTAATAATATGTCTCTCACATTCACACTTGCAGTTTCAGTATTTTAAGGGTCACAGTTATCTGCAATTCATTCTGAAATATGTTGTAAGGACTGAGTAAAACAAAAGGAAAGTACAATTGTTGTTGTCCAAGTATTTGTATAGGGATATGCAATGATGGTGGGAGTACAAAAAAGTTTCTCCGTACTGCCTTTTCTCCCCTGCTAGTGCACATCAAAGTGGAAAAAAATAATAAAATATAGTTTCAGAAACATTAGTAAGGTTATCAGTCTGCCAAAGGCTGATGTCTTTTTCATGCAGGTATAAACAGGTGTCACTTTAAAATAGCAACATCATATGTTTTGTCAGAAGAGCTCTGAAAGTCTGTCAGTAAATGTGTTCTTAATATGCCTTTTGCTTTCTTTCTCTGATACACAACTAATAACTAGAGTTTAGATAATCACAACATTGATGTACAAAAACGTGTTTGGTTCTGCTTTTAACTACGTAAACAATACTGGTGCATGAGTACCTGATAGCAGCAAGGGATATACAGTAATGTGTGATGTCATACTAGTATCATTCTACATCCCAAGACAAGTTTTTCAACTCAGAAAAAGTGAAGCAAGTAAGAAGTTTATATCAATTTGCATCCCAGAGAACTGAGGTTGTCTTTCGTTCTTGAGAACCCCTGACACAGCTTAAGCTCTTTTGCTTTCGGAGGAAGGGGTTAAAGTGCATCTGTTTACACAGTGACAGATTTTCAGTACTGAAAATTATTTTTCATCATTAGGTTACTGACAATTGCACTTTAACTTTGTTGCGTATTTGTTGACCTCCCAAGAGTATTTGTTTCTTTTTTATTATGTTAGTAAGAGTGAGGCATGTATCATAGTTCCATTGTGCATTTTGCAAGCATTTGAAGTTTAATTTTAAGAGCTACTTCAGTGATTTGGAATGTAAGCAATTATGTTTCTTGATTGATGATTATTAGATCTGTTTTTCCCTTTAGGTTCATTCCAAAGAACAACTTTTACACGGAAGATGCAGGTGCAGAAAAAGACTCAGGGCAGGAAAGATCACCATATGCATAATAACAATCATGTCAGCTTGCAGACAACTCTGGAAAATGTCAAAAATAAAACAGGATAGCAACAGCAGAAGCTGTTTGTAATTACAATGTATTCAGTAAGAGTCAGTCATAGCAGTGGTGAAGTATATGGTATTGTAATTACAGCAAATATTGAGCATATTCTCTGTGGAATAGCTGTATCCCAAAACTGTTTTTCTTCATCCTTTGTTATTGTTTATTCTTTATCTTTAAAGCGGAAATGTGCATCAGATGTACATTCTAATAGTATGAGAGATGCAATGAGCAGCATATTCGCTAAGCAGTGTAAAAATGTAACACTTTTGGTGGCAGATGGGAAATGAATGGCTAAGCTAGGCTATACAGTGGGTTGCCTCGGGTTGCCTCCTATGTTGTCATTACATACAGCAACTATTATCTATGTTCTTTATCTGTGGCTTCCTCTAAAATAATTTTGTTGTGCTTTCTCACATGTATAATTAAAGTTTATTCCCAAAAGGGAAAACTGAGTTCTTCTTGCCAGCACTAATTTAAATGCCTGCAACAAACCCTCTGTTTTTTTTTACTTTAAATTAAATGTCAATGTCTGAGTTCCTTTTGCCTGGGTGTACCACTTTCATCCCATGTCTCATAGATGTGCTGTATGCAACATGCAGTGGACCAGCCATCTGTCCACAACTGGCTCTGTGGCTTGCATTTGGTGCTTACCAGAATGGGAACCGTTTCCCTTGTGACCTTAATAAGGACAAAGTGGGTATCAATGAATACATGAATATCTCAGTTTCCTTGCAGGTGTGTCAGTGACATTTTTGTTTTGATACATTTACGAATTGTTGACCCAACAGCTAATGTCCATTCTACTAGCTTCCTTTAGATTCATGGATTCAAAGATATTCAAAGGCCACTGAGTCTCATGATTGTTCTCACCTTGTCAGTGCACTCCCTCAGGCAGCACCTCCTTTCTACAAGAGGGCCATACCAGTCAATCTTTGAGTCAACTTGTGCATACCCATAAAGTCATCTAGTTTATGTTTAAAGGAAGGTAGTCACACTGTTTAACACTCAGGGAAAATTTATTGCAGATGTTTGGGAGGCACTTGATTATAAACCTATTCCTTTCCATTGCATTTTACTTATCAGTTGGTAAAGACTTAGGTCCCTGGTTGTAGTATTGTTGGACATATTGGACTTGTAGAGTAACAGGAGGTCCAGGATAATCATGCCTATAATGGTGTAGTTAGTGAGACAGAGATCTCCCCTCAAAAACCTATAAGACAGCGAATAAAGGGATAGAGCTTCCAGCCTCTCTTGGTAGTTCAGAGACTTTAGGCCTGTGATCTTTTTGGTTAGGAACTTTTGGGGGTCTTTCCAATAGTTTCATATGCTTAATGAGATGCATCCTAAAGAGTGTGGTTTACTTGATAACTGGCCTGATCAATGCTAGATATAAACTAGTGATTACCTCAAAGACCTTGATTATGTTCTTTTGGCTATCAGCTAGGTTAAATAAAAGAATTTTCTGACAACCACTGTTACGTGATGATCAAAGAAAGGGAGCTATTAACTCAAGTACTTAGGTTCCTAACTACATTTTCAATTTATAGAAGTGTGTTAACTAGACAGTAAGATAAAAGGATAGAGTTCTCTACCAAAATTATGATACTAAAATGTTTATCACTTAATTTCAGCCCATTTTTCATACATGAAGAGTTTGATAGGCTGAGTTTTTTCTGTAGGGCTTGGGTGTCACAGGGCAACATAACAACAATTCCCATTTTGCAATCACCTGCAAACTTCATTAGCCAGATGTCTTGTCATTCTGCCTGGAGATTTGATTAGTAAGTAAGGAGACATCTGCGCACCAAGCCCAGAGG
The DNA here is from genome assembly GCF_019279795.1 of Protopterus annectens. Classification (NCBI taxonomy): domain Eukaryota; kingdom Metazoa; phylum Chordata; order Ceratodontiformes; family Protopteridae; genus Protopterus; species Protopterus annectens. The sequence continues at coordinate 291,067,569 of NC_056744.1, forward strand.
AGCACCACTTCCACTTTCATACTTTCTGATGAAACCTCTGCAACTTGCACTGTGTGGGTTTTGTCTTTCCATCAGTTTGCTAACCATCTTACCAGAATGGGTCGATTTTTAAACCATTTAGCTTTTTTGTCATGCCAGCATGAGGAATGGTGTTAAAGGCCTTACCTAGCTCAATATACTGTATATGCTGATTGCTCTGCATGGCAGTTATCTACAGCCTCTATAACCTTTTTAAAGAAATTTACCAGATTAAATAAAATCTAACTTTCACAAATGCAAACTGTTGGGGTCAAGTCTAACAATAACTTGGGCATCCTGAGGCAATGTAGCAACTGCCTCATGTACACTGACAACCCTCTCTTCTTACCTCCCAACACTCAGACTTATGAGAGATGCACTTATATAGCCAAACTGGAAGCCATGCACTCTCCAGCCAAGACTGGAATAGCTGGTCAAGAGGAGAAGGTCAACACTTGCACCACACCACATGGAACTCATAGCCCTCCAGAACACACACCAACACTACCTTCACATAAAAACACAAACCACACACCCACCTTTGCGGAGGCTCTCAGTAAAAATCTACCCAAACAGCAGATACCTCCAAGGCAGAAACACTCTATCACTGCAAAACAACACTAATCACAAGACACATAAATTTCCTAAACAGTGTGCACTCAACCAAAGCTCCTAAGGCAAAACAGCATGCGCAACGCACTAGTCATAAGTGATTCAATAGCAAGGTACACTGATGTCCCACTCACTAGGTTGAATAAGGAGAAAGTAACAGTCAGCTGCCTGCCAGGTGCCAGGATCCACCACACAACACATGCACTCAAGGTCTCTCAACAGCAGGTACAAATATGACTCTGTCATTGTACATGTGGGTGTGAATGATCTGAGACATACCTCCCTGGACTACATGAAAAGAGACATGGAGGAGCTCTCACATTATGTAGCCCAGGCAGGTATGAATCAAGCCCTGAGCAGCACCCTACCATCACCAGAATGATACCACAGTACAAGCAGAAAATGACTGATTTCAACAATTGGCTAAGTTTCTAATATCATTCTAAGGGGATCCAGTATCTGTCGATCTGGGATAACATGATTGACAGACCTTGATGCTTTGCAGAGATGGCCTGCATCTGTCATCCCTGTGCTTCCAGATACTGGCCAAGGCTCTTGCCACCCCTATAGTGGCTTTTTGAGGTGGTGTTCCAAAGACCAAATTATCACCATAACAGCTACAAACAAATACAATCTGAGGGTTATGCTGCTCAGTGCTAGAAGTCTAAAGCTCAAAATGCACTCACTTGAAGCACTCCTTAAAATGGAGAACATCGACATTTGTGTCGTAACAGGGACCTGGTTCAAGGCAACAGAAAGCACCCCTGCACTACCAGGCTATAACTCATTCCACACCTTTCAGCCCCAGAACTTGGACAGAAGCCCAAAGGTGGTGGTGTTTCCATATTCATAAAGGATGCGCAGACCTCCAGTCTGGTAGCCCAGCATAATGCATCTGAGATACTTCAGGTGCAGCTAACATTGTGTAATGCAGCGACTCAGGTCGTAGTCTGCTATAGATCCCCAACCATGTCCCAAGACTTACACTCCATGTTCCTAAGCACCCTAGAGAATATTAGGGTCCAGCCTAACACTGTCATACTGGGTGACTTCAACTACCCCTCCATTGACTGGGAAAACTACTCATGTACCAACACACTTGCCCAATGTTTGCTGGGATTCATTAATTCTAATGCCCTGGACCAGCTCGTTCTTAGCCCCAGTAGAGGTAGCAGCATCCTTGACCTGGTCATTACTAAGATGGGTGACCATTGCTCTACACCAATAGTCATCTCCTCCCTGGTTAGATCTGACCACAATCTAATCACCTTGGAAATCCACATCCCTCCACCCCCCCCCCACGCAAAGGTAACCACCATGAAAAACTTCTCCAAAGCTAATTTTGGGCTCCTAAAAACAGAGGTGGCTAACTTCACAGCACCCATGCAAATGGAGATCAGTTGCATGACCACTGAATCATACACCAAGACACTGTACGAACAGATACAAAAATGCATGGATCTCACCTTTCCCAATAGAACCAAGATGCTCTCCTCCAAAAAAAGGAAGCCAATCTGGTAGTCCCCTGCCATAAACAAATTCTACAATGGAAAGAGGAAACTGATGTGGAATAAGGTGATGTCCTAAGACTGGAAAAACTCCCTTATCAGCCTCAACAAAAAGTTGAGATCCCTCATCAAATCCTCTAAAGCTAGCTATGAAAACAGAATTGCAGCAGATAGTAAAGACAACCACAAGGCCTTCTATAGTTATATAAAGACTCTCCACAGAAATGCCCAGATTTGCTCTGAGCTACTGCACAGTGTACCTCATATACTGAGCCAACAGATATTGCCAATATACTGGCCGACAGATTCAGTGCCAACTTTACCCCCCCCCCCAAGGGACCAGTCACAATACTATTAGATTGCAAGGTACCCAGTATTACTGCTGCACATGTTAAAACTGCACTGTCCAAGGCCAAGAATACAGCTTCTATGGGAACTGACAATATTCCTGGCTTTGTTCTACATGAACTACAGAGTGAACTGGCACCTCACCTGTGTGTCTTGTTCAATCACAGCCTCACCTCAGGCTTTGTCCCATTCAAATGACACACTGCTACAGTCATCCCTCTCTGCAAAGGAGGAGCAACTATCGCCCAATTAGCCTGACAAGTCTGATATGCAAAGCTATGGAGCACATCATCATGGACCTAATAAACAAGGATATAGGGAATCTCCAAACACTGGATCCCACACTGTTTGGTTTTGTGAAGGTTAGATCATGCCTGCTCAACTTGGTCAACTTCTTTGAGTCAGTCACCAGAGCTGTGGATGAAGGCAAGGTGGTTCATACAGCCTACCTTGATCTGGCCAAGGCCTTTGATACCATTCCCCACTCAGGAATCATAGAAACACTCACTAAGCTAGGCATCAACCCCTATATCACTAGGTAGCTTGCAAACTGGCTCACAGTTAGAACCCACAGTATGAAAGCAGCTGGCTCCAAGTCAGGCTGCCAACGAGTCATGAGTGGAGTGCCGCATAGTTCGGTCCTGGGTCCTCTCCTGTTTGGTATCTACTTTTCTGAAGTCCAGGCCAACATGAAGAGACTCTGGCTGACAAAGTTTGCAGATGATTGCAAGTTGGACGCTATTATTAACACCCCAAGTAATGTTGACATCCTACAGAAAGGCCTCACTGAGACCAACGACTGGTGTCAGAACCATTGCCTTAAGCTCAATGCTAAAAAATGTGTCGTCATCCCCTTTGGGAAAAACCCAGTTCCCATGAATTACCACATTGATGGTAGTCCACTGAACACAGAAGGCGCTATAAGAGATCTGGGAACACAGGTTGACAGCAACCTCTCTTTTAACCACCACATTGCCACTGTGGTCAGAAAGTCCTTTTTTGTGGCACATCTCATTACTAAGGGTTTTGCATCCCGAAAGAAAGAAGTCATTGTCTCCCTCTACTCTTCCCTCATCAGTCCAGTCATTGAGTACAATGTCCCATTTGGCATGTACCTAACTATAAAAAATAACTTCCTGCGTGGAAGCAACTGCACGGCTGAAGATAAACAAGCAATTATACAAAGGAAGCAGCCAGCAGACCAAACCCTGGTGAATAAGTGCATTTAATGAATAATGCAATTAAAGACAGCAAAAGTACACAGACCGGTTTTGGCTGGTTAATACACACAGCCTTCCTCAATGTAAAAGAAGTCACTCAACAACTGTCATTTAAATATCAAACAAAACAATGTGATTGGTTACACTTAAAACTGTTCATTTAATCCTGGTGGAAATAAACCACCTAACTTAATAATCCATTTTTTTATCTTTGGAACACAATAGAGAATGCCAGCTGGTTTTATTTTGTTTATTACCCTTGATAGTATCAATAATGGTAAATAAGAAATTAACAGTTGGAAGAACTGCCTGATGTTTAAATAGAGCATTGTGTACTCTACCCTTCTTTATGTTACTGATGTGTTCACAGATCCTAAGTCTTAATGGTCTGGACGTTTGTCCTACATAAAATGCCCCACATGTGCATGTAGCCAGATAAATAACCCAATCTGTACTACAATTGGCATAAAACCTAATATCATACACTATGGGAGAATTTTAAAAAAGAAATTGAGGAGTTTTTGTTGCATGCTAAAGAAGCATTTATCATTGATAATGATTTGATGCAACAACTTTTGGTTCATGATCCCATGAACCAATACATTTACTTTTTGCCTAAGATTCACCAACATCCCATTCATCCCCCAGGTAGGCCTATTGTTTCAGGTAGGGGTTATATTACCGAACCATTGTCCCTTTTTCTCACCAAACAAATCAAACCTTTGTTGTCTTTGATACGGTCACGTCTACGTGGCACAACCAATTTTTTGCAAATTATTTCTGACTCACAACTTGAAACAGAATGGCGTATGTGTACCTTTGATGTTAGTGCCCTTTATACCAACATTCCTCACTCTGGTGGTCTTGAGGCATTGTCCTACTGGTTGAATATTTCTGGTTTATATTCTATTGAATATAATGAATTTTTGCTTGATATGGCTGCTCATGTATTAACAAATAATGTCTTTTTTTACCAAGAAACTTGTTATTGGCAGACCAAAGGAATGGCTATGGGGTCATCATTTGCCCCCATTTATGCCGATTTATTTATGGCTTATGTTGAAGAAGATCTTATTTACAATAAACATAACAACATGTTTCTGAATCAATTGGATATTTGGAGACGCTACCCTGATGACTGTTGGTCAATATGGACAGGGGATCTTGTTGAATTGTTTGAATTTTTGGCATATTTAAACAATAACAAATGGGGTCTTCAGTTTACATTACATTATGACACCAATGTTATTACTTTCTTGGATGTTTTAGTTACAAGATTACCCGACAACACTTTAGGGACTAAAGTTTATAGAAAATATCCAGAATACAATACGATCTTACATGCATCGAGTTTCCATCCACTACATATTGCCAAAAATATACCTAAATCACAATTCATCAGAATAAAAAGGATCTGTTCCGATGAGTCTTCATATCAGGAACAAAGTCGAGATCTCACCAATAGATTCAGATGTAGGGGTTACAAAATGGGCCATGTTTTTGATGCCAGTAGCAAGGTTGGCACAATGAGCATGGATGAGTTATTGTCCTACAAGGAGCAGGATAATATGGTTTCACAACCAATCAGGTTCACCACTACCTATGGTAGGAATTCCGATAACCTTATCCAGAGTATACACAGGCATTGGAACATCTTGCAATATGATCATGAAATAGTCGATATTATTCCCAATAAATGCCTTTTTCTTTCAGAAAAGGAAAAAATTTAAGTAGTTGTTTCAATCATTATAAACATACACATGAGCATGGCAAATTGGAACCGATTCAAACCACACTCACAGGTGGCATCCCTTCAGGCTGTTACCCTTGTGGTCATTGTGTCAATTGTAATAAAATATGTAAAACAAAGCAATTTTCCAGCAAAAATTCTCCCATAGTATTATATTAGGTTTTTTGCCAATTGTAGTACAGATTGGGTTATTTATCTGGCTACATGCACATGTGGGGCATTTTATGTGGGACAAACGTCCAGACCATTAAGACTTAAGATCTCTGAACACATCAGTAACATAAAGAAGGGTAGAGTACACAATGCTCTATTTAAACATCAGGTAGTTCATCCAACTGCTAATTTCTTATTTACCATTATTGATACTATCAAGGGTAACAAACAAAACAAAACCGGCTGGCATTCTCTATTGTGTTCCAAAGAGAAAAAAATGGATTATTAAGTTAGGTGGTTTATTTCCACCAGGATTAAATGAACAGTTTTAAGTGTAACCAATCACATTGTTTTGTTTGATATTTAAATGACAGTTCTTGAGTGACTTCTTTTACATTGAGGAAGGTTGTGTGTATTAACCAGCCGAAACCGGTCTGTGTACTTTTGCTGTCTTTATTGCATTATTCATTAAATGCACTTATTCACCAGGGTTTGGTCTGCTGGCTGCTTCCTTTGTATAATTGCTTGTTTATCTTCAGCCGTGCAGTTGCTTCCGCGCAGGAAGTTCTTTTTTACTGTTACACTGGTTCTCATTCTGCTGGAAGCCTGACCCTGGTGCAGTCTGCAATTTTTCTACAGGCTATAATCTTTCTGGACTTTTTGGTTCGCTTTGAATACTATTTGGATCTTTGGATCGTGTGAGTCAGTCTGTGACTAGTTTCAATATTACAATATTGATTCTATTGTTATTTTTGTTCATTAACTTTCAATTTATGAAGCATAGTTTTGTCACATTTGGATGCTCGTGGGCGCCATTTTTCAGTGTTCCAACTTCGTTTATGTGATTTTGCTTGTGTGGGAGTCACATCCTTGGTTTTCTATACAGGAGGAATGTTTGGACTATATTTTCTTTATGAGCTTGGGCAATTTTTGAATTTCATTAATATTTATTGGCAGGACAACTACATCTCCCTAATTGTTTGACATTACAACTGACTATTTCTCGTCAGCCTTCTCTTGTTTCACTGGATTCCTATGTGGATTATTCTGCCTTTTCCATACCAATTGGAGCAGTATATATCGTTTGGATTTTATGACTTTTTTTCGAGGAAGAGGACTTATATATGGTTTTGAATTTTGATTCTATGTGCTTATACTTTACAACTGTATAATGGCTATGACTAAATTCAATGTATCATATACGTATCAGTGGCCATGCTTTTTTTAGCGATTTGGTATGCTTTAACATTATTAAGCTGAATGTCATCATAACAGGCTGTGATTAGACAGTGATTTATGAGCAACATTTAGGTTTTCGTTCTGAAAGCATATCTTGTTTTGCGTGATTACATGTTTGCAAAATATTCAGCTTTTGCTGACACATGCTGTATAATTTTATGATTGTGGTACAGTCAGCGTTTTGTAGATACATTGGGGTTGGATAACCATATGTCGAGTCATGTTTAGCACTATCCTTACTTATTCAGTGAGGTGCGCTGCTTGAAGTCAGGCCTTTATATGAATATTTATGTTCTTGGCTCTCTTCGAAATTACTAGTATCGTTTAAAATTATTTGGGACTCCATGATTTTGCAATTTTTGCAATTTGGTCCCTCTTATGTTCTGGGTGTTCCCATGATAATGGTTGGATCTTAACATCTGATTTTTTTATTAAATATCTTATCAGAATTTTCCATGTGTTAATTGTCGTAGAATTTCTTACGATTAAATAACAATGTTTATGAATGTCATGTCAGTTCACCAGGCATAACCTGACTTTACAATTGATTTTGATGCACCTTGTGTTTCTGACTCCTACATTTTGAGGACCAGTTATGGATATTTTTGACTAAGTAATTATTTGGTTCCCTGAATATTTTGCTCATATGGTCTTTTCTAGATTGCTCCCCGGTTATAATACGGTGTATGGTCTCTTTTTATATAGGATAGGTGACATATGTTGTCTGTCTACTCTGAGTGTTTTCTACTTTGATAAGTAAATTCAGCTAATATTTTACTATATGGTACCTTGACATCCCTCTTACTCTCCCTTTTGCCAATTAATACTCTGGGGGCTCAGCAGCATTTGTTGGATTCTCTGGCTTTTTACACTCAATTAGAGATGTAGCCCACATCTATACAGGATTTTGGAGCTATTATAGTCTCTTTATCACAATATTTGATGTAGCGGTTTCTGCTATTATTGTCAAAGTGTTTGGTCTTGTGCCCCATCTATTCTGGTGTTGTTAATTAGGTTCAATAAATGGATCTTCTAAATTTGGTCTCAGGTCTATCTTCAGACCGTGATGACCTAAGAGCTTTTGGTCTTGGATCTACCATTGATGGCTCTAACTTGAAAGAGCCTCTTGGTCCTAAAACCACTTGTAATTTAGGCTTTGACAAATTATACAAACATTTGAGGTTGCTTAGATCGAATGTTTGGCATGCCAAACTATTCAAAGCCTACATTGCTAAAGACATTATGCCTCGCGGCTTAAGAGTCAGAATCCAGCCTTTGGTGGGGGAAATTGATGATGAACTCTCTAATGAAAGGGCTGACATTCAACATCAAGCTAGCATGTCATTTGTAAAAGCCCTAACCAAATACTATGAATGGGTAATTGACAAAGAGGTGAATGTAGTCTTGGGGTTGGTCAGTGAAGTCAAACCATTCGAGGCTGAACCTTTTTTTGCTAAAAATCTTACCAAAGTTGCTTCTGACCTCAGTAATTTAGAAGTACAACTAAAATCCAAGAAAATTAAAAAAAATTAACAGAGACCAATCCGATTATCTGGGGAGCAACCCCTTCAGTACAACTAAACATGTTAAATTTCGTTCACAACCCAGTCGACCTTCAAAAAGGAACAGACCCAAATCCATATTGAGAAACCCTATCTCTGATACAGGTTCATCTACGGATGAATTTTCATCCTGTCTTGAGAATGACACACAGATTGCATCAGGGTCACCTTCTCCCAAAAGAACTTTGTCAAGTGTCCCTTTAGGCACAAATATCAAAGAGGTGGTAGGAAACACAAAGCAAATAAACAGTATCCAGGGTCTGCTCAAATTAGCAATGCAGAATTAGGGGTTTCATTTAACCAAAATGTCTTAAATTTATCAGACCATGTTTTAACACCAACTGAGTTGAGTGTTCTTAATAAAGGATTAACATTTGTACCAGGTTTTTTTGTCCCTGAAGATTCTTTTGCACAAGATGTTGTATCCTTTTGTAGACTGCTTAATTTGAGATTATTTTTGGTTTATCTAATAACAATAGTGTTTCTGACAAATTTGTTTACGACAAATCACAATTTTCACACCCCATGCATCCTGCTGTTTTACAATTTCAGAAGAACATTCTCAAAGATCTACATTATGTAAGATCAGAATCTCGTTTGAAATTTAATAATATTTTTATTCCAGAAAAACATGCTATACAAGATTTACAGAACAATCATCAGAGTGTTATTATTTCAGCTGACAAAGGCAGAGCTGTCGTGATTTTAAACTGGCTCAACTATGACCAAGAAGCTAAGAGACAATTATCTGATAGGAAATATTATGCTGAGATGGTTATGAATCCCACCATGAAATTTAAAAAAGAAATTGAGGAGTTTTTGTTGCATGCTAAAGAAGCGTTTATCGTTGATAATGATTTGATGCAACAACTTTTGGTTCATGATCCCATGAACCAATACATTTACTTTTTGCCTAAGATTCACAAAGATCCCATTCATCCCCCAGGTAGGCCTATTGTTTCAGGTAGGGGTTATATTACTGAACCGTTGTCCCTTTTTCTCACCAAACAAATCAAACCTTTGTTGTCTTTGATATGGTCACGTCTACGTGACACAACCAATTTTTTACAAATTATTTCTGACTCACAACTTGAACCAGAGTGGCGTATGTGTACCTTTGATGTTAGTGCCCTTTATACCAACATTCCTCACTCTGGTGGTCTTGAGGCATTGTCCTACTGGTTGAATATTTCTGGTTTATATTCTATTGAATATAATGAATTTTTGCTTGATATGGCTGCTCATGTATTAACAAATAATGTCTTTTTTTACCAAGAAACTTGTTATTGGCAGACCAAAGGAACGGCTATGGGGTCATCATTTGCCCCCATTTATGTCGATTTATTTATGGCTTATGTTGAAGAAGATCTTATTTACAATAAACATAACAACATGTTTCTGAATCAATTGGATATTTGGAGATGCTACCTTGATGACTGTTGGTCAATATGGACAGGGGATCTTGTTGAATTGTTTGAATTTTTGGCATATTTAAACAATAACAAATAGGGTCTTCAGTTTACATTACATTATGACACCAATGTTATTACTTTCTTGGATGTTTTAGTTACAAGATTACCCGACAACACTTTAGGGACTAAAGTTTATAGAAAACATCCAGAATACAATACGATCTTACATGCATCGAGTTTCCATCCACCACATATTGCCAGAAATATACCTAAATCACAATTCATCAGAATAAAAAGGATCTGTTCCGATGAGTCTTCATATCAGGAACAAAGTCGAGATCTCACCAATAGATTCAGATGTAGGGGTTACAAAATGGGCCATGTTTTTGATGCCAGTATCAAGGTTGGCACAATGAGCAGGGATGAGTTATTGTCCTACAAGGAGCAGGATAATATGGTTTCACAACCAATCAGGTTCACCACTACCTATGGTAGGAATTCCGATAACCTTATCCAGAGTATACACTGCCATTGGAACATCTTGCAATATGATCATGAAATAGCCGATATTATTCCCAATAAATGCCTTTTTTCTTTCAGATAAAGGAAAACATTTAAGTAGTTGTTTCAATCATTATAAACATACACATGAGCATGGCAAATTGGAACCGATTCAAACCACACTCACAGGTGGCATCCCTTCAGGCTGTTACCCTTGTGGTCAATTGTAATAAAATATGTAAAACAAAGCAATTTTCCAGCAAAAATTCTCCCATAGTGTATGATATTAGGTTTTTTGCCAATTGTAGTACAGATTGGGTTATTTATCTGGCTACATGCACATGTGGGGCATTTTATGTGGGACAAACGTCCAGACCATTAAGACTTAGGATCTCTGAACACATCAGTAACATAAAGAAGGGTAGAGTACACAATGCTCTATTTAAACATCAGGCAATTCATCCAACTGCTAATTTCTTATTTACCATTATTGATACTATCAAGGGTAATAAACAAAATAAAACCGGCTGGCATTCTCTATTGTGTTCCAAAGAGAAAAAATGGATTATTAAGTTAGGTGGTTTATTTCCACCAGGATTAAATGAACAGTTTTAAGTGTAACCAATCACATTGTTTTGTTTGATATTTAAATGACAGTTCTTGAGTGACTTATTTTACATTGAGGAAGGCTGCGTGTATTAACCAGCCGAAACCAGACAGTCTGTGTACTTTTGCTGTCTTTATTGCATTATTCATTAAATGCACTTATTCACCAGGGTTTGGTCTGCTGGCTGCTTCCTTTGTATAAATGTACCTAACTAGACACCTGCAACAACTAGAGAGACCACAAAAGTACCTCACAAAGAGGATCATAGGCTTTAAACATCTGTCCATTATGGACAGACTAAAAAATCTCCAACTATTCTGTCTCATATAGCCTATTTAGAGGCAATCTCTGCTTGACTTACAAAGCCATGTCTGACCCAGCTCTGTTAGAAATGCTACATCTAAAGAAATCCCAATCCCTCCACACCACATGCTCCAGGGACCTCAACCTCATTACCACAATCAACAGAACATGCTGGAGGTACAGGTTCATAACCCAGAGATTGCCCATGCTACGGAATAGACTTCCCATACATGTTAAGCAGAGCACCTCACTGGCCCTCTTCAAGAGAAATCTTGACGAGTGGATGGGAAATAGAAAAATCACCCCAGGGATCACTCCAGTAGCTTTACTCGACAGAAGCACTGGGAACTTAGGTTGGGTGGCATGATGCCAGGGTAATCCTATGGGCTAGGCTTGTAAAGGCTCCAGGGCCATTAACCTAGTACACACCTATGAACCTATTAACCTATGATATCACAGCTTATGAGGTCCATTATAATATGTTTCTTGCCTTTGCAGATGAAGTTTCTAAGGCTGATACATCTGCATTTTACAAGGCTGGTTGCAAGGGCACCCTTACGGAGGGGCATTGTCAGTGCTGTGAGCCACTCATTATGGACAAAATTGATATCTAAACTTAAGTTAAACACTTTGAGGAGTGTGGCTGCAAGGGCATGATTAACTGTAGTTATTAAGCAACCAGGTATATTATTGTGTCCCATGAAGGAAGTATTTTTGGTCTTGGTCAGCACCTTCAGTAAATGATCTACAGAGATACTTAGGATCATAAGGTATTCAGATATTTTGCAGCTTTTAATAAAGGTCTCTGGGGTGAACTTGGCAATAAATTTGTTTGCAAGTATATTAATAATGTCAGCTGGGTCAGAATAGGAGGTCCCATTATAAAAAAGTTCTAAACAATGTAGGGCATTTTTTTTTTTTTTAGTTTTCTAACAAAGCTAAAGAAGGACATTATCTTTGACTTCAGAAGCTGGCTTGAGGTGGTGAGCTCAGTTAGTGGATCTGATAGTTCTTTTTATTTTTTTTAATACTTTTGATACTATCCATGACAATATGGGTTTGGATTTACTAAATAATTTAAGGAGTTTATGGATTTGGATTTACTAAATAATTTAAGGAGTTTATAGATTTGGATTTACTAGATAATTTAAGGAGTTTCTTTCTTGGGTTGTATAGTTTATTTATGGTGGTAGATTGCCAGAGTGGTTTGTTTTTGATTTCCCCGTGATACTTGGTTCTTTTAGGTACTACTTGTTCAATGCATTTTTCTAAATGGGTGCAGAATTATTTAATGTATCTTTCTCCTGTATTAACATCTGGGGAGGTACAGTCGTACGTGAATTTTGACATTTTGTCACATACTAGGTTAAGACTGGCATGTTTGCAGCCTTTAAAGTCAGAGGGGTTTCTTATGGAAGCTTTTGGGAGTTTAATGGAGAAGGTCATACTTCGTTGTTAAATGAGATGACAGAGTAGTGTAAGAGTCAGCACTATTTGTAAGTCAGATTAAGAATGTTGCGCCTTCTGGTAGGTTTATTTACCAGCTGTGCAAAACAAAAAGTTTTGTTTATTAACTCTATGGATTTTTGGGCATATCCTACATTTAAGGTATTGGTGTCCATGTTTATTGAAGGTTAGTTAAAGTGAAACAAAATAAGGGGCTTTCGCTAATAAGGAGCTCATTCAGAACAGTGAGAAATCTTATATGGTCATCAGAGGACAAAGAAGGTTTCTTTAACAAGTTCTTACTTGGTAATTAATCTTACCTAGCATAATATGTAGTTCAGTGATTTTAGCGTGTGAGCCCCTAGGGCACTGCCTGGAGGTAAGATGTCCACTGACAAATATGGATGCTCCACCACAGCTACCAATCAGCCTGAAAGCATAAAAATTGAAAAGCCCTGCTATGAAGGGAGTATCATTAACTACACAGACATGACTGTTCTCCAAATGTAGGGGTGCCTTAAGATCAGGCAATTTATTATTCAGACTTCTGGCATTAAGGTGAGACACTTTAATTGAAACAGATTTTGGGACTGATATGTTAGTGAAATTGGAATGTCAATCAAATGGACTCTGCCGGAAAAAGGCATGGAGGGCAGCTAAAGCCTTATCCAGTATGTAAAAGTCCTGAAACAAGAGGTGCATGCCATCTTTAGCAAACCAAGCCAGACTGTTGAGCATCTCAACTCGTGTGGACAAATACTAGATCTCCACTGAATGCCACCAGCTATTTAACCAGTTATTAAAGCCATTTATGTAATTATTTATTTATTTATTTATTTTTGTTGGATCTAGTGTCTTACTTGCATTTGTAATAGACAAGGTCCATTCTAGTTAATATTTATTTATATACAAGCACAAAGTATATCTTCTGAGCTTCTTATCACAATTATGGGTTGTAATTCTGCTAACTCCCAAATGAAAAAAATAAACTGCAATTTTATGACTACAAGAGTGACTTTGAAAACCTAGTATTACATGACGTAATTGTTTTTGTGCAGGAACAGGCCAACATTTCAGTCCATCAAATGGAAGGCTATGCACTCAGACTTCTGCATAGATACATATGTATATATATATATATATATATATATATATATATATATATGTCTCTATCTATATCTATTTATGCATATATATATATATATATATATATATATATATATATATATATAAATATATATGGATCTAGGACTTATGCGCGCATGTCCAAAGTCCCAAATCCATAATCATGAACATATATTAACAAAAGCGCTTTCACCGAAAAAGCGCTTTCGGTAATATATGCTAACAAAAAAAAAAAAAAAAAAAGGAAATCTACATTTATGCACCCCCCCCACACCCTCCTACTTAAATATACCAACTCCGATATCACACTACAGTGCAGAAATCGGCAAATTCAATAATTTCGACATTGTGAGTTTAGACTCATTTTATTTCAACATTTTGATTATTCAATATAGTGCATTCAGCCAATTCATTTTCAACCATTTAGCATTCAACATTTTGAAGGTAAACCATATATATATATATATATATATATATATATATATATATATATATATAAAACAGACACACAAGTCCAAGGTCATTCATTGCACATTCAACTACCACCATGCTTAGGCTTAGGTATTCAGATTTTTAAACAAGCTAATTATGAGTCTTCAAACTGTATCAATAAGAATGTGCACATCTTTATTCCTAATACACAGTTATAAATTAATTGTGGATGTCTTACCTAAACATGAGAACCAGAATACACAAAGAGAAATGGGTTGTATATAGTGCATGTACAAATATGAACCTACGCAGGCATGATTTCTATTGCATCAATTATAAAAGGTACAGCATAACTAGAAATCATCTTACAAGGTACAAGAAAATAGAACAGCAAAAACAATTTCTCTTCATGCCTTTTGATAAAACTACAGAGCTGATAAATTAGATGACCCAATGGTTCTGAAGCCATATTATGGACAACCCAAATGGTGCTGCAAAGGGAGTCCGTGGAGGCACAGAACACATTGAGAAAGGGTGAGGAAAAGGCAGTTAAAATGTTGAAGGCACTTAAAGGGTGGAATACACAGTCCAGAACAAACCTTTTAATTCCAGAAAGCTAGCTTTTTCATATCTTTCTCATAGCCATATTTAAACAAGGCAGCTCTAGCTGTATTTACAATGCTATTATGTTCTTCATATAACAGAAGTATTGGTAATTTTCAAATAACCTTCTTGGATAAGGCTAGAGTTCTGATAGCTTCAAGGCTTTATTGCATTAAAAATAATGTCAACACTTTTCATTTGAAATCTTCTTCTTTCGGCTTTTTCCTGGTTAGGGGTCACCACAGTGGATCACCTGTCCACTCATGACTGCCAATGAAGTTTTTACGGTGTCAAGCTGCCAGCCCGGCGCCCAACCTTCCATGGAAGGCACACATATGCATGCACTCACACCTAGGGCCAATTTAGAGTATCCAATCCACCTACAGCATGTTTTTGAGAGGAAACTGGAGCATCTGGAGGAAACCCATGCGACCAAAGGGAGGACATGCAGACTCCACACAGAAGGCACCCTAGCTGAGGATCAAACCAGAGAACCTCTTGTTGTGAGGTGGCAGTGCTAACCACTGCACCACCGCTGCCGCCATTTAATTTGAAAAACTGATTTCGAATTTCAGTCTAAAGATGCCAAAAGTGTATCTGAAAGAACATGTATCAACTATTCTCAAGTAATCTGTTGTAATTTGTATTTACTGCATAGCAGGAGGTAAGTCTACCTTATCTGCCCTTTAAGTGAATTTATCATTTTATCTTCCTTCTCCCTGACATGTTTGTCACTTGTATCATGGTCTCCTGCTTGCTTCTCCAGATTCTGTGTCTACTGTTCACCAAGGCAGCCCATTCTATGGGTCCTTATTCATATCCGAGAAGAAACCAGGGAGAAGTTTATCATAGGGTCATACACTGTTACGAGGCATGAAACTATTGATGAGCCTAGTCCAGTTTTCCTAGCTGCTTCAGATGACTGTATGCTTAAGTGACTTAACCAGTCATACCAGTGAAGGCTGATTGACTCAAAGTCTGGACTGTAGGAATCAACTCTACTCTCTCTTTCCCTTTATTTAGTATGACCAAAATTAGCAGACAGGTTAAGTACAAAATGCCAATGAGTTATGAACTGCTGTTTATGAACTGTTAATAGCACATATGACAATATATTAATGGCAGACAAGTATATCATGCAGGATATTAAACAGTCATACACTGCTTCATGTCCCAATGAGGTAGGGCACAAAAATACATCTTATTGATGTAAACTGTGGACTTTTACTAGGCCAGAATAACTCATACAGATTTATTGACATTTGATTACTGGGAAAGTCCGACTAGGTAGAAGCCCATTTTCAGAGGAGGAGCTAGGAGAAAAGCTCCAAATATTTTAAGAACAATAATTTTGCAATCTTCAAAAATAAAACAAAAATATCTGCAGTTTAAATAATTATAACAAATTAGACATAATATAAAAATATTGGTTAGAAATCAATACAAATTATATGACAATCATTTAATATTTAGAGAAATTTTACAGAGGTTTAGAGAAATTAAAGATAAGTTAGTCTGATACAAACAGGAATTGCAATATGAAGTGAGTGAAAAACAGGCTTATGGTATCTTTAGAAAGAAAGCTAGGGAAGAGAATTAGATAGCAGTAAGAAAGTAAATGAAGAAGGGGGTGTACTGTGGTATAATGAATGAAAAGGTACTTGTTCACATTTAGGGATATAGTTTATCCTGGTTTAAAGGAGCCAGAATTTAGCTAGGAAGTCTTTCAGAGCAGTTTTGCAAGAAGGGAGGGAGGATATTGACTTGATGGTTACAGGTAAGGAGTTCCAGGCCTTAGCAACCTTGTACTAGTACAGACAATGCCCAGCAGATTTGCTAGGTTTGTAAACAGACAGGAGTTTTTGGTCACTGGATCACAATGATCGACTGGGAAATAGTTGTGTGGAATGTTTTTTAGTGCTGGACAGGCAGATGGCTGCTGGGTAATTGTATAGGTGGGAAGACGATGTGTATGTTAGTTGATGTGGCAGTCCTTACCAACTTAGGCTTTTCAGTGCTATACGATGGTGGGTTCTGAAAGGGCTGTGTGCTGCAAATTTAGAAGCTTTGTTATAGCATTGTTCAAGTTTCATTTTTGTGAAGCCTGGAGGTTAATGAGAATGGGAGCACCATAAAGAAGAGTGAGGAGGAGATAAGTAGTGGCAAGTGCAGTTTAAGTTGTGTCGGTGAGAACGGTTTGACTCTGTAAAGCATCTCTAGTTTTTTATGAGTTTTTCTAATGCAACTTTGTATATGCAGGCCAAATGTAAGATTATCATCCACTATCACTCTTAATAGTTTGCTTTGAGAAGTGAGTTCAATGGTTGTATTATCATGAGAGAGACAGGACTTTAAATTTTTATTTTTTGTTTTTTTTTTTGTTTTTTTTTTTCCATGAAAGAAATATTTGGAGAAAAAAGTAGTGGTTTGGTCTTTTTGCGTTGAACATGAGTTGTGAGTTACAAAGCCATGTTTCAGTGGCTGTTATAGCTTCCTGAGTAATTTGTTTGGATAGCACTGGATCATTTACTCCTCTTCAAGGTCAAAGAGAAATGGAAAGACAGCTAGTAAAATGGTTTGTAGTTAAATTACATAGTTGAAGAGGATGGCATTAGTGTTCCCAATATTAACAGAGAAATGTAAGTGATCTGGAAAAAGCAGTACAGGTGAGTTAGGTAAAAGTGTGATGTTCAGTTACATAGCTGACTAATGTACAGACACAAGGAAACACAGCAGACAGGCAGTATTGGAAATCAGAACCATAATGAAGTGAGATGTTAAAGTAATAAGGTAGATAAAGACATGATTATACCAGAAAAGTGAAAACTGAAGAGCAATGTGCTGTGCAGTTCATCAAAAATTATGTAATGTTAGGCCATCAATAAGGATGAAGATTGTACACAAAATGCATGCAGAGGCAACCAAACATCAGTAGCTATGATAAGGTATAGACAATGTGCTGCCTGTTGTGGGGAAACATTAGTTTATATTGTATTGCTTTGCTTTTTTTTTTTTTTACTGGGAAAATACATAAATACACATATTGTATTTAGGCAATGAAATGCAAAGCAAAGCAATAAAACAAACCAATGTCCCATAATTTCTGGAAAAACAGTAAGTATTAGTTTCAAGGCATGGATGCTTGGTTTTCATTTAACCAGCAGACTTTATCTGATGAATAATCATCGATCGATAATGGGTACTTTGATTGCTCCACCCAGATGATGTGCACATTTTTGAATAGAAATTACCTTTGACTTTATAAAAGTGACACTCATATTTCCTTTCATAGACTTTTTCAAACACTGCCAAGGTTTGGATTAAAAGGAGGTTAAAAATAATTTGCTTCCTTAATATTGCATTGTGTGTCAAAGGCTTATATGTGCCTAGCATTCAGCAGCACTCAGCCTTCACCAAGGATGATGCCATAGTGAAAGAGAAGATGATTGCCTTTAATAATTGGTTTAGTTTCTGGTGTCATTGTAGGGGGAAACAATATTTATCAGTGTAGGAGGATATGGTTAACAAACCATGTTGCTTTGCCAAGGATGGTCTGCACCTACCACCTCTAGGCATTTGAATTTTGGAGAAAATATTGTTCTCCCCAGTAGAGCCTTTTCAGGCAATGCCAATTTGATAAAACCTTCAGTGCAGCAAGCCTACTCATGGAAACCTGAAAGTGTTACTGCTCAAAACCAAGACTCTAAATAAGAAGCTCTGCTCCCTCCAAATTCTTTCCACCATGGAGAATGCAGACATTTGTGCAGTTACTGAAACATGGTTTAAAGCCACAGAGAGTACCCCGCTGCACACGCAGGCACTAAAGATGAGGTATCTTGATCTACATCAGTAACAAGCATACCTTGAGGTTGGCTAAACACAATGATACGCTGAATTTCATCCATGTCCAGATTGCAATTGACAAAAGTCCTATGTCAAATTCTAGCAATATACAGGTCACTTTCGAAGTCCCATGAATCCCATTGTTCATACTTAGACCTATTGGAGACAATCACCATTTAACCAAATACCATACTCAAGGGGGACTTTAATTATTCTTCTGCAGACTGGGAATCCTTCATGACCCCAAACTGGCATGCAAAAAGATTCCTAGACTTTGTAAACACAAACACCCTGAACCAGATGATGCATGCCCCTTCCAGAGGTACAACCATATTGGACCTGATACTCAACAACAGGGGATAACTTTGGATCCCCCCCAGCATTTTGTCCCCTCTGGTAAGGTCAGACCACAAAGCAGTCTGCTACAAAATAAATATCAGTTCTGTAACCCAGTAAACCCAGTTACAGTTAGGAACTACTCCAGTGCAAACTACCTTTTATTAAGTGATAACCTGTCAACATTTCAAGCCCTCTGATCCCAGATAACACATCAGCCTATGCAGGATTATTCACAGAAGCTACGTACAGCTATGTCAATGATTGCAGAGAGATGGCTGTGCCTACCAGAAGTAAGCCCAAAACTAAGTTAAAATATAAGCCACGCCGATGGAGTCCAAAATTAAGCAGGCTGTACTACAAAAGAAAAAAAACATAGCTAAAATTGGGAAGTATAACAGCAAAAAATCATAAAATCTCTCTCATCAAACTGAATAGACAACATAGAAGACTAATTAAATCCAACAAAGCAAATTGTGAAGTAAAGATAGCATCCAGGCCAAAGACAACCAAAAAAATTTTCTTTCATAAAAAATTCTTTAGCTATAAACTCAGAGGAAGTACACAACTGTATGTCAAACTGTTGGTAAATGGAGCCATGTTCATGGAACTAGGAGAAATAGCAAATCTTCAGGCTGACAAATTCAACTCTACCTTGCAATGACCACCAGTAGCCATCAGGAAATACCAGCTAACACAACCCTCCAACTACCAGTAGGAAGCAGGTCTGAAAGGTACTTTCTAAGGTCAAGAATACAGCTTTGATGGGCCCAGATAATATCCCAGGATGCCTCCTAAATAGCCAGAAATATGACTTATCAGGGCCACTGGAGTCACAATTCAACCACATCCTCTGATCAGGTTTTGTGCCAGCCAAATGGAGGACCACAGAGGTCATTCCTCTGCACAGGGGCAGGCCATCAACAGATCCAGGGAACTACAGATCCATTAGTCCGACTAGAGTCATATACAAAGTCATGGAAAGAATTATCATTGAAGTAATTAACAATGACAACCCTAAACTTCTAGCACTTCATTATTTCCAATACTAATCTTTCTGAAACGAATGGGAAATTACTGATATGATACTGAAAGGTATGAGAAAAAGTGTATATTTCTGCAACATTGATTTTCAGCATTTTGAATTGTGAAGCTTATGTGTTAAAGTTTGTTCTGACAAATTGTGAAAGTATGATGTATATTTTAATATTTTATCTGCAGTTTTATCTTATGAGAAACAATCTGCTTTAAATAACCTAGTTTATTATGTTGCACATGTCACTACTCATTGTTTATAGTCTGTGTGTGTGTGTGTGTGTGTGTGTGTGTGTGTATGTATGACTCTGTCGATACTTCTTCCAGGCCTGTGGCCACTCGTACTGCTTTAAGGAGGATTGTATGGCTGCATTCTCAGAATCCCCCAGATAATGTTAAAAATTAGATTTTAAGTTCTTCCTTGAATAGAGATTTAGTGCTGGGCCCCTCTGCTGCAGGCATGATCAAAAAGGGGTAAGCTGAACCAGAGAATTTCTAACATTTTTCAGCCCTCTTTTTCCAAATTTTCCAAGGGGTTTTCTATCTCCTAAACCAATTTTGGCAAAAAACAGAATAAACAGTCTCAGCAAAATAGAAGTAAATATACGTTTAAAAAGAAATGGCAAGGGATGGTCCAAAAAGATGTCCCGAACCTCTCAAACCAATGACAGTCCAGAAAGTCTGAATGACTAGTCAAGAGACCATATGAACCTGTCCCTCTCTGGCTCCTTTTTTCTTCCAGAAAGTCTGAATGTCCATTTTTGTCTTTGGCAACAGATAGTTTCAGACAAATGGGTTATGAAAATCATTTATCATGGTGAAATATCTCCTTTTTGAGTTGGGGAGCATTCCTCAACCTCCAGATCTTTTGTTTTTACCAGTTCTTCATCACCTGCTGTTCACAAGGAGTGATAGAACCAGTTCCTCCTTCCCAGGTGGGGAAGGGATTTTATTCAAGGATGCTCCTAGTCCCAAAGAAAGAAAATTCTTGGAGACCAGTTCTGGAACTTTCTTAAAGCTGTTTGTGATAGTACAAAATCACAAAAAACGCAACCACCAAAGCTTGCAGCATGGGAGGGAGATTGCAACATAGTCAGTCACCAAGTAAAACAATTTAATTTAATTTTATCTTTATTTGACTGGTGTTTTAGTTTATTACGTTACAGTGTCTCTCCCACTCTGTGAGATTTGGTGGTGGTGTATTTTGTGATTTTGGTTTTATGTCCTCCTCCTAGTGGTTACCTGTTTGTGACTGTCGTCAAATTCAACAGCATTGCACTTCACAACCTTTTACAGCTTCTTCCTCTTACTACTGGGAAGTGTTTGCACAAGTAGTCTATAGAGCTCAGTAAATAGGGCAATTAACTTTGGTGCTGGAAAATCAGAAGACAGTGGGTTCTATTCCCATGCCAGATAATCAGATTAATTTTACTGACACTGCAGTGCACTGAAGCAAAACATATTTCATAAGCTGTACTTGAGTGTGCAGTCCTTCAGATGAATCATAAAACTGAAGCCCCATTTGCCTGAGTTAGTGGTAGGTTCAGGTGGATGTAAAAGGACCCACGGCACTTATTGAAAAAGTAGAAGGGAGGTTTCTGGTGCCCTAGCCAAATTTCCCTGTCAGTAGGAATACTATGAAGGCTGTCCCACTGAAAGGAGGCTAATCACCTACTGGGACTAACTCAGTAAACAAAATGCAATAATGAAAAATAAAAAAATTAATTTGGGCTGGTTGCAGTTCAGAGTCAAAGCTTGTTCTTTTCAGTGCAAATTGATTGTGTCTGTTATTTTGTGGTTTTTATATCTCACAACGGATAAGAATTCTGGAGTTGAAATTCTGTAATCCTTCTACCCTTGGTGGCTCCTTTGGTGTATCTGTTATTGTCTCACCTGGTCAAATCTTTCCCAAGAAACTTAAAATGCAGAGTTTAACAGCAAAAGACAATGCACAGATTTCTGATGATATTACTTTTTTTTTTCTAAACAAATGAGCATACATCTGTCTTTTTGGGCCATGAAGGACAAGATGAGTTGCCTGAAACAATATCTGTGAAACAGGATACTTGTAGAAATTAAATTGCGTTTTTATACTGTTTTGGATGGGTTCTATTAAATTTATGTATTGCACCATGTAAACAGGCAGGCATGTACTGCAGTTGTTTGAATTAATATGACATCAATCCATATTCCAATCAATATGACAATAAAGTAAAAAATGAAACATTTATGGTAGCAAAACACAGTGCTGGAAATATTCAGCTTATTCTTGCCTGCTTATACCAGATGACATCAAGGAAAACAGATCACTATGTGAAGAATTCTAGGCATCAGAAGTGGCTGTGCATATCTATCAAAACCACAGATGCATGCATGGCCATCCTTTTTAGCCATCAGGCTAGCCTTTTAATAACTTTCAGTACAGGCTTGTTTCATACGTTCATAGGTTTATACCAGGCTAACGAATCGCTAGGGTCTTCATGTCATACAACACTTTTTATATAAAGCACTTTTCATCATGCAACCCTGCTAACTTTAAAACTAAAGTTGCCTATAAGACTTTAAATCTAATAGTGCTGGAACACTGTTTTGTCAGTAGGATTGTTTTAGTTCGTTATTGTCCCAATGTTATCGACTGTAGCTGGAGCCTAGGGATAAGAATAAAGAGAATTTTAATATCCGCGCAGAGTATTATGAGCCATGTATGGCAGAGGCTGTATAGTAATTCCATGCTTGTGAAATATGTCTGTCTTCACTCAATGACTAGCAGTTTTGTAGCATTTATGTCCTTCATACCTTAGGCCTGCCTGAACTTACTGACCTCCATCTCATTACATTCTATGTACAAGGACATTTGAGCATGCAAGAAACAACATCCCTTGTTTTGCTTGCTTGTTTCTAGAGGGGATCTTTATATTTTTATTTAATTTAGTTACATGCTGCAATCTGTATTTTTCATGTGCTCAGAAGCATCGTTAGTGTGACACAGTTTCTTGAATGTGTGGCAATTGCATGCATGGGAGAGCTGCCTGAATAGACTTACCTCAAAAGCCAAGCAAGAAAAGAAAACAAGAGACACCCACAAAAAAAAAAATGCAGAAAGCGCAGTTGGTAGCCCGCGTGGTGTAGAGGGAACTAGTCCGCCGATAATCCACACCGATGTCGTCCAGTCCACAGATCAGGAACACAGGAAGTAACGACAGCCAATGGCTACTTCCGCCTCTTTCGTCAACGAAAAAAGGAATGAGAGGCGGGTGTGGGTAAACTGTGGATGGATTGGAGCAGTAGTCACGGATGTGGGGGAGGGCGCAATGCTACAAAGGGCGGGCGCAACTACAGATGAAAAGTGGAGAGAGAGAAGTTAAGTTAACGAAATTGCGCCCTTTATGATGCCGGCCTTATGGCGCCCTAGGCGGTCGCCTAGTTCGCCTATGCCTAAGGCCGGCTCTGTATACGATGGTGGGTTCTGAAAGGGCTGTGTGCTGCAAATTTAGAAGCTTTGTTATAGCATTGTTCAAGTTTCATTTTTGTGAAGCCTGGAGGTTAGTGAGAATGGGAGCACCATAAAGAAGAGTGAGGAGGAGATAAGTAGTGGCAAGTGCAGTTTAAGTTGCGTCGGTGAGAACGGTTTGACTCTGTAAAGCATCTCTAGTTTTTTATGAGTTTTTCTAATGCAACTTTGTATATGCAGGCCAAATGTAAGATTATCATCCACTATCACTCTTAATAGTTTGCTTTGAGAAGTGAGTTCAATGGTTGTATTATCATGAGAGAGACAGGACTTTAAATTTTTATTTTTTGGTTTTTTTTTTGGTTTTTTTTTTTCCATGAAAGAAATATTTGGAGAAAAAAGTAGTGGTTTGGTCTTTTTTGGGTTGAACATGAGTTGTGAGTTACAAAGCCATGTTTCAGTGGCTGTTATAGCTTCCTGAGTAATTTGTTTGGATAGCACTGGATCATTTACTCCTCTTCAAGGTCAAAGAGAAATGGAAAGACAGCTAGTAAAATGGTTTGTAGTTAAATTACATAGTTGAAGAGGATGGCATTAGTGTTCCCAATATTAACAGAGAAATGTAAGTGATCTGGAAAAAGCAGTACAGGTGAGTTAGGTAAAAGTGTGATGTTCAGTTACATAGCTGACTAATGTACAGACACAAGGAAACACAGCAGACAGGCAGTATTGGAAATCAGAACCATAATGAAGTGAGATGTTAAAGTAATAAGGTAGATAAAGACATGATTATACCAGAAAAAGTGAAAACTGAAGAGCAATGTGCTGTGCAGTTCATCAAAAATTATGTAATGTTAGGCCATCAATAAGGATGAAGATTGTACACAAAATGCATGCAGAGGCAACCAAACATCAGTAGCTATGATAAGGTATAGACAATGTGCTGCCTGTTGTGGGGAAACATTAGTTTATATTGTATTGCTTTGCTTTTTTTTTTTTTTACTGGGAAAATACATAAATACACATATTGTATTTAGGCAATGAAATGCAAAGCAAAGCAATAAAACAAACCAATGTCCCATAATTTCTGGAAAAACAGTAAGTATTAGTTTCAAGGCATGGATGCTTGGTTTTCATTTAACCAGCAGACTTTATCTGATGAATAATCATCGATCGATAATGGGTACTTTGATTGCTCCACCCAGATGATGTGCACATTTTTGAATAGAAATTACCTTTGACTTTATAAAAGTGACACTCATATTTCCTTTCATAGACTTTTTCAAACACTGCCAAGGTTTGGATTAAAAGGAGGTTAAAAATAATTTGCTTCCTTAATATTGCATTGTGTGTCAAAGGCTTATATGTGCCTAGCATTCAGCAGCACTCAGCCTTCACCAAGGATGATGCCATAGTGAAAGAGAAGATGATTGCCTTTAATAATTGGTTTAGTTTCTGGTGTCATTGTAGGGGGAAACAATATTTATCAGTGTAGGAGGATATGGTTAACAAACCATGTTGCTTTGCCAAGGATGGTCTGCACCTACCACCTCTAGGCATTTGAATTTTGGAGAAAATATTGTTCTCCCCAGTAGAGCCTTTTCAGGCAATGCCAATTTGATAAAACCTTCAGTGCAGCAAGCCTACTCATGGAAACCTGAAAGTGTTACTGCTCAAAACCAAGACTCTAAATAAGAAGCTCTGCTCCCTCCAAATTCTTTCCACCATGGAGAATGCAGACATTTGTGCAGTTACTGAAACATGGTTTAAAGCCACAGAGAGTACCCCGCTGCACACGCAGGCACTAAAGATGAGGTATCTTGATCTACATCAGTAACAAGCATACCTTGAGGTTGGCTAAACACAATGATACGCTGAATTTCATCCATGTCCAGATTGCAATTGACAAAAGTCCTATGTCAAAT
This sequence comes from Protopterus annectens, assembly GCF_019279795.1. NCBI lineage: Eukaryota > Metazoa > Chordata > Ceratodontiformes > Protopteridae > Protopterus > Protopterus annectens. Next base: position 291,092,998 of record NC_056744.1, read on the forward strand.
TCTAGCAATATACAGGTCACTTTCGAAGTCCCATGAATCCCATTGTTCATACTTAGACCTATTGGAGACAATCACCATTTAACCAAATACCATACTCAAGGGGGACTTTAATTATTCTTCTGCAGACTGGGAATCCTTCATGACCCCAAACTGGCATGCAAAAAGATTCCTAGACTTTGTAAACACAAACACCCTGAACCAGATGATGCATGCCCCTTCCAGAGGTACAACCATATTGGACCTGATACTCAACAACAGGGGATAACTTTGGATCCCCCCCAGCATTTTGTCCCCTCTGGTAAGGTCAGACCACAAAGCAGTCTGCTACAAAATAAATATCAGTTCTGTAACCCAGTAAACCCAGTTACAGTTAGGAACTACTCCAGTGCAAACTACCTTTTATTAAGTGATAACCTGTCAACATTTCAAGCCCTCTGATCCCAGATAACACATCAGCCTATGCAGGATTATTCACAGAAGCTACGTACAGCTATGTCAATGATTGCAGAGAGATGGCTGTGCCTACCAGAAGTAAGCCCAAAACTAAGTTAAAATATAAGCCACACCGATGGAGTCCAAAATTAAGCAGGCTGTACTACAAAAGAAAAAAAACATAGCTAAAATTGGGAAGTATAACAGCAAAAAATCATAAAATCTCTCTCATCAAACTGAATAGACAACATAGAAGACTAATTAAATCCAACAAAGCAAATTGTGAAGTAAAGATAGCATCCAGGCCAAAGACAACCAAAAAAATTTTCTTTCATAAAAAATTCTTTAGCTATAAACTCAGAGGAAGTACACAACTGTATGTCAAACTGTTGGTAAATGGAGCCATGTTCATGGAACTAGGAGAAATAGCAAATCTTCAGGCTGACAAATTCAACTCTACCTTGCAATGACCACCAGTAGCCATCAGGAAATACCAGCTAACACAACCCTCCAACTACCAGTAGGAAGCAGGTCTTAAAGGTACTCTCTAAGGTCAAGAATACAGCTTTGATGGGCCCTGATAATATCCCAGGATGCCTCCTAAATAGCCAGAAATATGACTTATCAGGGCCACTGGAGTCACAATTCAACCACATCCTCTGATCAGGTTTTGTGCCAGCCAAATGGAGGACCACAGAGGTCATTCCTCTGCACAGGGGCAGGCCATCAACAGATCCAGGGAACTACAGATCCATTAGTCCGACTAGAGTCATATACAAAGTCATGGAAAGAATTATCATTGAAGTAATTAACAATGACAACCCTAAACTTCTAGCACTTCATTATTTCCAATACTAATCTTTCTGAAACGAATGGGAAATTACTGATATGATACTGAAAGGTATGAGAAAAAGTGTATATTTCTGCAACATTGATTTTCAGCATTTTGAATTGTGAAGCTTATGTGTTAAAGTTTGTTCTGACAAATTGTGAAAGTATGATGTATATTTTAATATTTTATCTGCAGTTTTATCTTATGAGAAACAATCTGCTTTAAATAACCTAGTTTATTATGTTGCACATGTCACTACTCATTGTTTATAGTCTGTGTGTGTGTGTGTGTGTGTGTGTGTGTGTGTATGTATGACTCTGTCGATACTTCTTCCAGGCCTGTGGCCACTCGTACTGCTTTAAGGAGGATTGTATGGCTGCATTCTCAGAATCCCCCAGATAATGTTAAAAATTAGATTTTAAGTTCTTCCTTGAATAGAGATTTAGTGCTGGGCCCCTCTGCTGCAGGCATGATCAAAAAGGGGTAAGCTGAACCAGAGAATTTCTAACATTTTTCAGCCCTCTTTTTCCAAATTTTCCAAGGGGTTTTCTATCTCCTAAACCAATTTTGGCAAAAAACAGAATAAACAGTCTCAGCAAAATAGAAGTAAATATACGTTTAAAAAGAAATGGCAAGGGATGGTCCAAAAAGATGTCCCGAACCTCTCAAACCAATGACAGTCCAGAAAGTCTGAATGACTAGTCAAGAGACCATATGAACCTGTCCCTCTCTGGCTCCTTTTTCTTCCAGAAAGTCTGAATGACCATTATTTCGCCAATTTGTCAACAGATAGTTTCAGACAAATGGGTTATGAAAATCATTTATCATGGTGAAATATCTCCTTTTCGAGTTGGGGAGCATTCCTCAACCTCCAGATCTTTTGTTTTTACCAGTTCTTCATCACCTGCTGTTCACAAGGAGTGATAGAACCAGTTCCTCCTTCCCAGGTGGGGAAGGGATTTTATTCAAGGATGCTCCTAGTCCCAAAGAAAGAAAATTCTTGGAGACCAGTTCTGGAACTTTCTTAAAGCTGTTTGTGATAGTACAAAATCACAAAAAACGCAACCACCAAAGCTTGCAGCATGGGAGGGAGATTGCAACATAGTCAGTCACCAAGTAAAACAATTTAATTTAATTTTATCTTTATTTGACTGGTGTTTTAGTTTATTACGTTACAGTGTCTCTCCCACTCTGTGAGATTTGGTGGTGGTGTATTTTGTGATTTTGGTTTTTATGTCCTCCTCCTAGTGGTTACCTGTTTGTGACTGTCGTCAAATTCAACAGCATTGCACTTCACAACCTTTTACAGCTTCTTCCTCTTTCAAGTTTCCTGGAAAATCTAGTCTTGAAAGATGCTTATCAACACATCCCTATTCATCCAGAGTTCAGATATTTCATATTTCTTAAGGTTTTATCTGTCTGGATCACATTATCAGTTCTCTGCCTTACCCTTTGGAATATCCACTGCACCAAGAGTTTTCACAAAGTGTCTAGCTCTAGTTATAACTCATTGCAGGCTACAAGGTATCCATATTTTTCCATATTTAGTCGACTTGCTTATCTTTGCAGAGTCTTTTACAAAGTGTAATGAATCTCTCTTTCTCCCTTTCTCTCTCGAGATCTCTTGCACAAGCTATGATTCCAGGACAGCATTCAAAAGTCATTTGCTTGACTCCTTCACATGGGATTTTGTTCCTGGAATGTCAGCTAGACTTCTCAGTTCAGATCTTTTGTTCCACAAGAAAAAATTGATCATTATCTAGAGCTATTTATAATGTTTTCTAGTCAGACTTCGGTCAGGATTTTGGGCCTCATGGCATCTATGATTCTCATGATACCCCTGGCAATTCATTATGTGACAAGAAAATTAAAGAAGAATCCCCGCAGCACTCCCATTTTTAAATGAAGCTAACTTAAGTTTACTAAAGCGTTCAAAAAGCCTAATATTCAGCATAAAATCCCTTCAGGCCCTTTTCAATTCTCTGAACTTGTCCCATTCATTCTCAACTCTTCAACCACTTCATCTCAATCCCAACCTTAAATTAAACGGCCATATGCTTAATTTGGATCAATACCCTCTACTTATGAATACGACTATAGCCAATCTTTTCCCCTTTAGACATCAGAATATCACTAGCCTAAGAATAAAACTGAATTTGCCTAAAAAATACCTGAGTATTCTACGGCAAATTAGAGAACTGATACAAAAATACTTGGACCACCCCCTGGCCTCAGATAATGATATTACAACATGCAAAATGATAAAGAAACTCCTTCTCAGTGAAAAGAAAATGACTGCTAACTCCTACAAGGTCATTATAGCAATCAAATATCAGAATGCTCTAGGTTTTTCGAAGTTTTGGACAAAGGCTAACCCTTCTATCAATCAAAACCAGATCTTTAAAGCTATAAATATAAGCTCTAAATCTATTCCTTTCAAAAGGATGAAATACACTTATCTAATGATCCTGAATAATGCATATTTCACCCCGTACGTCCTTAGTAGAATGTTCCCAAATCAGTCCCCCAAATGTCAATACTGTTCGAATCAAACAGATGATATCCTCCATTTGTTCTGGAGTTTCAAATGTTCCTACAAACTTTAGTGTGTCTTGAGAGTGATTCTAGAGAAAATTGGTTATGAGAAATCCACCCTCTCATGGGAATTCACTATACTCCATATCCCACCTCCTGGCATGTCAGATAGGAAATGTAAGATTTTAATACCCATATTTATGTTAATCAAATATTACATTTCCTTAAATTGGAAGAATAGACACTCCCTCTCTTGGGAGGGTTTCAAACTGACAGCTATGAAATACCTCAAGGCTCACAAATTTCTGTTCCACATTATTAACAGTAAATCGGTGTTTAAAGAATTCTGGGGAATATTATCTGATCATATACTTAAATGATTATGGATCCCATGGGGTTTTCAATGCTTACTTCAAAATATGCTGAACCTTTTCAAGAAGCTTTTGGGCAAGATATGATTTTGTATATAGTTTTGGTGTGGTTGTATATGTTTTTGTTGTGTTAAGACTTCTGTTTTTTTCTGTATGTTTTTAATGACTTTTGTGAAAATTTGCAATAAAGAGAGTTTAAAAAAAAAAAAAAAAAAATTAAAGAAGAATAAATAAATAAATATTATCATCTTTATTTCTTAATAGGTATGGGAATGAAGGAAAAAAAACATCTAATTTTGTCACGTTTTGTTGAACTGATTCTTGTTCATTTTCAGTACTCTTCCATCCTGTTGAGTAGGGCCATTAGTCACGTGTTGTTTTTGAAACAATAAATATCTGTTCTGTTTTATTTTATTAATGTATTTTTTGAGGGGGCGGCTTTTAGTTGGTTTACAAAGCATATTCTTTACCTTTCTAGATAAAGGAGTCCGAGTTTGATCAGTTGAGAGTTAATTTGTTGGAAAGAAATGCATTAGAGCAATAACCAATGACATTGGTGTGGTATATTGAAGATGTACCAATGGTTGGTGTGGTTTAATCATGAGGACAAAGCTGGAGTGATTAAATAAAGCCAAATGTGGGTAAATCTTCAATACCACATCATGCAGTTGGTTATTGGTATTTTACAATATTATTGAAGAAAAAATACTTACTTTTCTTAAATTATGTCTTTGTATAATACCTCTGTGGTGCCCTTCTACATTTTTCCAGTATCCTGGGGCTTTTCTGATGTACTGCGCATGTGTATGGAACTTGTGCTCACAAGCTTACGCAGTAAATCAGTGCTGTGCAAAGGAAGCAATGGAGAAAGGAAGATCTCCATTGTTTTTATTTGTTTTAAAGAAAAAAGAAACCATGAGGATTTTAATAATTGGGAGAGGCAGGACAGAGAGAATAGAAGGATAATCAGGCACATTTCTTAAGATTTGCAGAATGTTCCTGATTACCTTGTTATTTTTCTTTCCCTCATCTGTTTGAGGTCTTCGGTTTTGTAGATTTAAAAAAAAAAAAAAAAAAAGAAGGAAAGAAAAGTAAAAAAAATGTATTTTATTTTATTTTATTTAACATTTGTTGACCGGGAAAGTCCGACTAGGTTCCACAGATCCTGTTTTCAGCGGAGATATACTAATGGAAAAAAGTCTGAGCAGCTTGACCTTTTTCCATTGGTATAGTCTCAGATTTACAACAAGCACACTGGTTGGGCTGAGCAATCAGAGTGCTCCTTTTGGAACATTACTGGCCAGTCATTGTATAATATTGCTTTGTTCTAAGTTGCATTCTCATCGGTTTTATGCAGATTTCAGCAAGTTTGTATTTTAATGGATTTGATTTAATGTTATGGAAGAGAGGATGTTTTATGTTTTGAATAAAATGAGTAGAACCCCATCAAAAATATTGAGTGATTATAATCCACTCCTCACTTGGCATTTGTGAAATTTTTCTTAAAAAGTTAATAAGAAAGATAACTGCATCTGCACAAGGTATGTTTAGGGACTTAACAATACCTGTTAAACTAGTGTGAGAGCAGTGATAAGTATTTTTAGCCCCCTAAGTCCTCAGTCACCATGACCATCATCTGAATACCAGGGTATATTCCAAATTCTTATAAAATCTGTCATTAAAAAATATAGGTTTTATGTCTTTTCAGCAATGCAGTAGCTTTGTAAGCTGATAGCTGCTGGTTTAAAGTGACTAAACACTGTCACAGAGACAGTCATAACTGTACAATGCATCTTAAACACTGGCTCCTAAACTGTAGTTGAATAGGCCAAATGATAAAATACTAATGTTATGTTCCTTGATTTCACAGCCTCACTTTGTGTTAAATGCAACTCATTCAGCCTCTCTCTGTAGGAACATACTTTCAACACGTGTGTGTGGCAGCAGTTAGTTACTGCCATTGACTGTGAAGGCTAAGTTAGGTCAGGGTGCATGTTACAGTTAGCTAGGGATGTATCACATAATTCACTGTATGACACAGTACTTTGTGACTGTACAGGAACAAATCAGTAACATGTTCAGGTGTAGCAAATGTTTCATTCTTACATCCACAGCGCAATATAAATGAAAGTTTCAAATTTTCTTCATTGGACTTTACTTTAAAACTTTAATATACATGGTGAATGGAAAGACAAGTTCAAATTATTGTCAGTGATAATTCTGACTTAAAAAAAATTGAATGACTTATACTGAGTGTGTGATATGGCAGGGTTTATTTCTAGTACATTGACATGAAGGCTTGAAGTTGCTAATCCTTTGACACCTGCATTACTATCATCTATCTGTGTTCACCTATTTTTAATACACCCCTGTTCACCTGTGTTAACACACCCTGTTAGTGTACGATGAGGCATTCATACCTCTTTATATTTAACTGCACTTGTAGAGAACTGACCTCAACATCAATAAATTTGAAAAATATGTCATGTTTAAAGACAAGCTCTATTGGATGTCTGAATAACAAGTGAATATATACACTAGAGCAAGAAAGCTTGCTGTTCCTCAAAATTAGAAATAGGATTTATGAAGACTACCTAAATTGATTCAATCGAATAAACAGCATCTGGTATAACGTGGTAGGGACCAGACATTTATGAAGATAAATCAAAAGCAAAGGGTAAGAAAATGGAAAAAAAATTATATAGATCTGATCAAAACTATTGAATCATAATGTCCAAAAACAGCACAATGTTTTTTATCTCATTTCAGTTGCAGATGTCTTCAGTGACACACAAATTATATTTCCTTTGAAACATAATAATCCTAAAAAAAGTGAAAGAGTTCCAGTCCTGCATTTACTTATATAGATGTAACCAATATGGCAACATGCAACAAGACATGGAAAACTATCAAATAGTATGAATTCATCCCATTTCTCATTACTTCAAATGATTCAGTGATTGTGGCACACTCCAGACAATGTCATACTCTATGCTTTTGCTTCGTACATGCTGACCTGCGAACTTTTGGTTTCTAGGTATATGTATAAGTTTCTGAACTAAAACGAATAAACATTTTTATCATAATGAAGCGTTATGGAGTAAGGTGTTTCCCATATGCCATGTTCCATGTTAACATGTTTTGTGCCTATATTAAAAACAATATTTAATGATAAGAGCTGTTTTAAATTAATAAAGTAAAGATAAAAGCATGCATTCTTATTTTTAAATATCAAATTCGTCTCAGTGAAACAAAATGAAACTTAACTTTGCACTTCACTTGTTTCGCCCAAGGAATGAAAAAAAAAAGAATGAATCATGTTTTCCCTGTATAAAAGTTAACTTGTTGGTTATAATTTAGATATCTTTTTCTGGATATGGCATTTATTTAAAAAAATTGTTTTGGTGTGTGTTATGGGGAATCCATTTATTGCATCATGAGTATCACAGTGTTTCAGATATTTCTTAATAGTTGGGATTGGGAAGTATTCAGGAAGAATGAAGCAAGGATCTGTCATAAAGCAAATGTGGTTGTAATTACACCATTACCACACATTTCATTTTAATAGAGAAAATAAGCAGATATAGCAACCTACAAAACCAGAAAGCTCTAGACCATGTTGCCATTGGTAAAATATTGTTTCTCATTTTCTTTTACCTGATATTTTTACATGAAGTCATTTTGCTGTTTTTGTGGAATGCAGTATGTCTGAAAAGGACATTGTTAGTGACAACTAGAAACAGCTGAATATTTTGAGAGAATTACAATCTGAAACCTTTGAAAGAAATGTTAAAAAGAACAGGAATGATGGTATTCATTTATTATTTAATTTGTGCTATGTTAGAATTATACATTTGTTGTATATTATGATAACTCTTTTCACATGCACACGCGCACCAACGTGCACATGCGTGCATACACACACACACACACACACACACACACACACACACACACACACACACACACACACACGCACTCACTATATGTTTTTTGGTCCCTCTGCTGTTGACTTCAGGTGGCCAGGAAACTTAATTGCTCATTTAACACATTTTTTTTCTTTTTGCACTTTTGAATCTAGTTGGTGTACCATTATATGTGGGGCAAATGCTTTAAATGCCTTGTCCTGCTAATTAATATTCTCTATGCTCAGTGTGAATGGGTAGAAGTCCCCAAGGTTGGCAAGTTCATAACTCAAGGCTCCTGCTGCTTATCTTCAACTGACAGTCCTTGCTGTAATTCCATCACCCCCACCAGTGGTGCAAACACTGAAGGACTGGATAGTCCCTCTGTTTCCTTCTGATCTGGCAACAAAATACATTCCAGCAAACTCTCAGATGCAAATAACAACAGACCAGCATCTGGGCTGTTTACTATTCCAAAATAAAAAAAAGAGCCAGCACTCCACTCCATGACACAAGCGATGATAGTTTTATTCCAAATACAAAAACAGCAAAAAAACTAAACTGTACAGCAACAGGGTTGTACTGGTTTCGGCAGAGCCTTCCTCAGCAACCAAACTTGTTGTAGAAAGTAAAGACAAAACCACACATGCTGTCTACCAACTTATAGAAAATCATTTGGAATGCATGGATCGCCCTCTAGTGCATCAAATAATAATGCACCGATTCATTAATACATAAATATATAAAAATAAATACAAATATTGGTTGCTGAGGAAGGCTCTGCCAAAACCGGTACAACCATGTTGGTGTACGGTTTAGTTTTTTTGCTTTTTTTGTATTTGGAATAAAACTATCATGGTTTGTGTCATGGAGTGGAGTGCTGGCTCTTTTTTTCATTTTGGATTGATATTTTCAGCCGTGCACCAGCCGTTCGTGCAGGAGGATGTTGGACTTATCTGTTTACTATTCACCAAAATATTTTTATTGAACCAGCAATAAATGCATTGATGATTTACCTTCATTTGGATAGCTAACAGGAATGTCAGCTTCCTGAAGGTAAACCAATCTACATACAAAATGGAAGTGTCATCTTCCTAGTATGCATGTACTGTGCTTGCTTCTTGGAGCATGCTAATACTATTTCAAAAAAATATAAACATCATCCTCCCCATGTTAATTATATATACTCAGAATGTACAATCCTCAGGGAAATGGAATATTCCCTTACCCGGGGATTATTTATCTTGCACACCTGTCAGCTATCTATATAGTTGACCAAATGCAGTCAATTAAAGAAATCTTGACTAAACTCCCTGTTGAACAAATCAACGGAACCTGTATTAACAATACAAACCATGTTCAAGAGAAAAATTTACAGCAAAACCTTGCATACAACCAACCTCAATCATTTGAATAAGAATGTACATTATGTAGATATTAATATAAATGTCAAATACAATCCCCAATAACCCCAGCAGAAGTATAACAATTACTTCATTTTTCTCGAGTGTTATAAAAATTGAAGGTATAGAGACACAGAATATGAAACATATTTGTTGTAAAAAGCCTACAAATTGTGATATGAAAATATAAAAAAGAATTCTTCTTCCACTCCGAATGCAGCATACCTTTAATGTATAATGCTGTAAACACATGAAAGTGCCCCATAAAAACTGTTTGCTAGTCCTGAGGCAGTGATTTCTGTGTTTTGAAAAAGGTAGTCAGAAGAGAGGCCACAACAATTTGCAACCAATTTCATGCAGTCCTAGACAAACACTCATGGCTGGAATAACCAGCAGCCAAAAGTGGACATCTCAGGAGTGTGGTAATGAACATATCAACACCCAATGTACCACATCAATCATTTTAGACCACATAGGCCAAACTTTGGCACAGTCCCAAATCATATGATGATAACTGGCATCAGACACCCTACATTTCCTACAATTCCCCATACCCATACCCAATTTAGTCTCAGAAAACAATGAGGAATGTTGCCAGAAATGAAAACCTTTAAAAATAACAAATCTAACTATGGGAGAAACATTAGTTTGTTTAAAAATAGATAGAAATGAATTCCATTCCTGATCATGTAATGTACAATGCAATAATGCCTGTCATTTCTCAGCCAACATTTTAATTACAGTAAGTAAAGTAAAAAATACAAAAGTCAATGATCACCACAGCTAGATAAAAAATATAACTCACTTTAATAAACCAGCGATCTAAAAGTAAGTGGTTCATGGTTCACTGACCGCTTCATCAGAGAAGATAAAACCTGAATTAATCCATTTAAACTGTGGACAACCAATCAAAACATGTAAAATAGATACGTAAGCAGTCCTTTCAATGACTGTTACCAAAAACATAACATAACATAAATATTAAGCCAAAAATATATACATTTACATAGTCTGCCTTGCATATATCTAATTTGTGCATCAGAAGATACTATAAAAGAAAAATGAAAATATAAGGAGTTTAGTTAAACACCAAAACCTGGGGTCAATGGGGGAGTGTTCATGCTCTCAAAGCCAGTTTTAAAGAGACACATTCATTAATGCCAGGAAACTTGTCAACTTGTAGATTCAAAATCCAAGATTGTTCTCTCAGTTCTGTTATATTTCTGAAATCCTCCCTCTAATATTTGACAATAAGACCTCAAATGCAAACCATTTAAAAGTATGATCATTACCTACTTCCTTAACATGTCAGGCTAAAGTGTTACACATTTTCCCATTCCTGATATCATTGACATATTCAAGTGTTCTATCCTTAAGGCTGTGATTAGTTTTACCTATATAAAACACACTGCACTTGATGCAGTATGTGTAATAAATTACATCTCTGGTACTACGATCTGCATAGAAACCAAGTTCTATGGAACACATCGACGTCGGCTGAGTAAAACTAAAACCTGAATGAATGTATCAGCAAGCCTTGCACTTCCTACAAGGAAATGTTCATTTGCATTGTGAAACATTTTAATTACCTCTTCTATTAACTCACTGAAATATTTGTATAAAGAGCACAACCTAACATGATCTTCCAGTGAAACTCCTACTGCTGACCCATTTACTCTTTCCAGCCATTGTGACCATTCTGACTTTCAAATGTGTACATTGGAGATGCTTGTCTTCATTTAAAAGACTTGATAAGACCTGATGTCCAGGTCCATCCCTTCTCCATGTCTCCCTGTATTCCTGGATGTCTGAAACAAACAACACCATGGCCATCTTTAGCAAAACCATATCCCCTTCCTCATCCAAGATTGCCAAATAAGACCAAGCTCCCGTCTTAAAATTCCTCTGTCAGCTCACATCGCAAGTAATGCGTAGCTAATGGCACCATTCCACTAGCATAAGGGATGTCCTTGCAATTAATCTGTTCCTCAAACTACAATTCAAGGCCACCAATGTCCCATACTCATAAGAAGACTTCTGCTCTGTTCCTCAAACTACAATTCAAGGCCACCAAGGTCCCATACTCATGAGAAGACTTCTGATTCCTTAAAGGTAATGAAATCCTTATATTGCAAAATCCATTGCAAACTATTTTGGCTTATGCCACCTTCCAGCTCTTAAATACTACCACCCCACACTGGCTTTGGCATATGCCAGTAAATTTGGTAGACCTGCCCCCACCCCATCCGCAAGCAACTCGTAGGACAACTTAGTCCTACTAACTCTACGTAGATCCCTCTGTCAAACAAATATCATAATCTTCTTTTGCCAGTCCTTTGCCAATGATGTTCATACTACATGAGGTAAATGCCTCAATATAAAAAATCCTTGGCAGAATCAACGTTTTAACCACTTAAATTCTGCTCAAAAAAGGAGGCTTAGCACAGACCACTCCCTGCATCCAAATACTGTGACAGAGGCTTTACTTTCAATGAAATCATCTTGGACTAGTCTAAATCCATCCAAACTCCTACACGTGACACCTGTGATACAACCTCACATGATAGCTTCGACTACTTCACTAGGACAGCATAAACTTTGTTAGTTAAGGGGCAGATACAGAACTTCTTAAAGTTAACTTTAAGCCCTGAAACCTTAAGAGACTCTTCATATCTAGACAGAATACCACACACGCTATCCATAATTGTCTCGAAACCTAGATGTTAAAACAGACTCCATGGCCACAAGGACAAAGATAGCATCTGCCATGTGTTGTACATGCAAGAACTTGTCACATGCTGTCATAGCTAGTACAAATTAGCAGTGGTGACAGAGCACACTCCTAACAGACTACCCTACCTAACTCCAAAGGTGAAGGCAGGGTCACATTAGTAAAACCCCTCACTTTATAGCCCAGATATAGCAACTTATATATTCTAATAAGAGACCAAGGATACCCCATTTGATCCTGCATGCCCCACAAATATTCCATTCAGTATTATCAAAAGCCTTCTAATAAATGCAAGACTAATTATCATAATGTTGCTCATGCCTCCTTCTCTCCCCTTGACAGACCCTTGGTTATTTACTGAAACATACTCTGTCAAAATCTTCCCTAGCCTTTGGGCCACAATTTTAGAATCAGTCTTCTTCTTTATCTGAAAGAGGAATTATCACCGCCAAGTGTTTGTCCTTGAGCAACTTGGGAAGGAAGGAAGATTATCTTGGCAAGGTTTAAATCACCTGGAAACTTTCCATTCTTTTCCACGATGCCATGCAGATTTTTGAGAAGCGAGAATTCCCAGCACTCCTCTGGATAACAGGATAATGTGACCAGTGAGCAGACCCTTATTCATTACAATAAAGCTTGTTAATAACTCGAGGATGAACTACCATGTTCCGTCTTGATCCAGTATGATAATAATCATGACCTCCTTCACACTTTCTTGTAATATTCTTACTAGTATTTTCAGGGGTGTTGGTCCTTTGGCCAAAAAGTAAGTCCTACATCTATCCCATTTATCCTGGACTTCCTGCTGCTCTACAGCTCTGCACTGAGCCGTTAAGACTATGACCTGAACAGGAAAAGTGGCATTCAGAAAGTTTGACCTCCTATACTGCTCCCCCAACCTTTCATCTCCTTTAACCACTGCTTATAAGCCTTCTGAGTATTGTATGAGTGGGCCGTTTGCAACAAACCACAGAAGGACTTAAACACCCCTTTAAAGCAGGTCCATTTATTAACTGGGGAGGAATAAAAAACTCTAACTTTGTGCCTAAACTGTAAAGGTTCATCTCAAACACTGTTGTAGCTTTGATTTTCTCTGAGCTACAAATGAAAAAATTTCAAAACAAATTTTTTTTACAATCATTCTCCAGTGTACACTCCAAAACAACTAAAGGGTGACCAGAAAATGGGATTAGCATGCAGTGTATATCAATCATGCCTAATACAAGGTTCTTGGAGATGAAAATCAGATCAATTCTGCTATCTACTCCAACTATGAGACCAAAACGAGTAAAGTCTGCAGAGTTTGGTAAAGATCCCTCCAAGAGTCCACCATTTTCAAATCCTCCATAGCATTACCGAGGGCCCTTGATTTGTTGAGGTATTTGTTAAGACCTATCAGTCTCCTGTCAATGTCTGTGTTTAGGACTATGTCAAAATCACATCCAACATTCACGGAAAACACCTGTGCATGATAGTCTCCAAGGTGTTTACATAAATTCACCCGTGTCCTAGTAAAGTCATCATTGGAGCTATAATAACCAGCTACTGCTCATCTGGTATCCCCACGATGAATTGCTACAAACAACCACCTGCCATCATGATCTGACCTACATTCAGAAATAGTCTAGCCCTGAGAGGCATAAAAGTAAATTGCCACCCCTCTTATCGCCATATGGGTACAATGTCAAAAAAAACCTCTCCCTTCTACCATTTCCTGATGCACCAAACAGGCACTTTTAACTTTGTCTGCTGCAAAAAGACTACCTACATTGCTTCTTTCAGTAGCAATGATGAGAGAACCTTCATTTGGGCTAGTACATTAGCACCTCTCATATTCAAGATACTCAGTGGAAAAAAATGTCTGCCTCCAGTGAACCTGCCTATTGCTTGCATGTAGGGGATCCTACCTGTTATGACCCTCAACCTAAATGGAAAAAAAAGCATGTAAGACCTAGAAAACACACCATCACCTAGTCATTCTTAAAAATTAAAATAACTACATGCATCCCTTTACATCTACCCACTAGTAAGCTTATTGTGCAAAAACAGACACTAAAAATTTCACCAAAAGAAGGATAAGACAAATAAAAGAGTGTGGTATATAATATTTACCTTCCTACACACTCCTAATCCATCTCTACAACTGTTACCTTCCTATGCATATTTAAGATATCAGCTGAAGCAAAACAAAAAAGGGGAGAATACTTAACCAGTTTGGCTAAACTGGTCACTGGAACAGTTGCAGAACTGAAAAGCAAGGGAAACAAAAGTAGATGCTAACCTTCTGATATGAAAAAAATATGCAATCAGCATAACAACATTTGAATACTCACATTACACTATACATTAGAATAATTAAGCTAAGATTCTTTGTACTACCTTCATAGAGCCATTAAGAATGCCTGCAGTTATTACAACAAACAAGTTTCCAATACACAGCTTTTTAAGGACCTGTAAGTGATTGACTATTCAACAAGATGTCCTCGATCTTGCATATATCCTCTGTGGTAAAGTCCATATCCTGCATACTGTCTCCTCCATCTCTGGGTAAAGCACCATATCGACATTGCTTATTGGCCACTTGTTCATAAAACTGCAGCTTGCACCAGTCTCAAATAACTTTTATAGAGGCCCCCTCCCCCTTCATTTGCAGGTTTAGATGGAAATCTAGGATACATTTTCCCCTTCGTGCCCTGTGGAGAGTTGGAAGACGTGCCAAGCCTGTACCTCTTCTTACTGTCCCATTGAACTCAATCAAAATAGGTTTTCCTCTGATTTGCTTGTCAGTCTTGCAGGAATGCCACAGCATCTCCTGGGGCTTGAAATGAAAACAGCAGTGTCTCTTTCACTAAACGTATTGTGGCCGGATACCATAAAGATACACCAGATCCTAGCTCCCTGCCCCATTGGAGACATGCCGCCATTGTCTTATGTTTGGCAAGTAATGCAGCACTACAATTTGGTACGATATGGACAGGAAGACCAGCTTTCTATTAGAAACGAGATCTCTAGCAGTGCTAAGAATCTCCTCCCCATCATTATAATATAAACATTTTAAAATTAACTGTCTTTGATGGAGAGGATGTCTGTTGTTCGACTACAGCTCTTTTTACTTTCTTGATGATGGGGGGGGCATCTACTTTTAGCAGTGTATATATTTCCTTTTCTATGAAACATAGAGGGTCCATACCATTCACTCTTTCCGGCAGACCTAATACCCACAAATTACTCCTCCCTGAATAATTTTCTAAATCATCTAGTTTACCCTCTAGCTGCCAGGCATGAGCCCTAAGGTCAGCAATCCCTCTTGTGTTTGCAGCAACATTTCTCATAGATTAGGTTAATAGATGTAGACTGTGCTAATGACCACTGGAACCTTTACAAGCCTAGCCATGTATCCCTCAAAGGTGAGACTGAAGCCTTGCACCTTATATTGATGAGGTAAACACCTTAACCATTAAGCCACCCTCTACCCCAATATTAGATTGAGCTGGATTTGAACCTTGTGTCATTTGTATTCTAAACATGAGCTCACTGCTCTTGCAGCTGCTGCCTCATGGTGTTTCATCTCCTTTTGTGGCTTAGTTAGGAGGCTTTGAAACCGATTCATCTTGTCATCATGTTTTGGCAGGACTGCCTTTATGGATGTAACATTCTTTGAGGTAGCCTTCGTGAGCTCCATTAAAACATCTAAGGAATTCTTAGTAGCTGAGAGATCTGCTGCTATATCCATTGCTGTAACTGCCATGTTCTACCTCATAAATAGTAAAAACAGCCAAGCAGCTTTAATTCACTTTTCTTTATACTAGACAGCCATTTAAATGGCCAAACAGAAGCCATGAGCGACCAGCAATAAACTGCCCATCACAAAACTGTCAATAAATACATGAAAAAAATAACATTTGAAATGAAGCACAGGAGGGCAGTTAACACTTAAGCCTGACACTTAATGCACATGCCCAGGTGTACCCCCATGCTAAACCCTTATTTGAAAGGTAAATCATCTTTCAAAACAACATGGACTGATTTTTTTTTTCAAATTGTGTGGTAAATTCAGTGACCTCCTTGATTATAGTGCATATGTGCTTCATCTAGTAGCAAATAATGCAGGAATGGGTGATCATTTCATGAAGGACAGTATTCTTGCATCAAATGATTTTGCTTTTGAGGACAATACTATAAATGTAAAGTAGAGGCTAAAACTTTAAAACACTGTTTCTTAAGGCCATAATTTACAAATTTTTAATTAGCACTGTATATTACCAGTAGCTAGTATTTCTGTCATATCATTAAACATTTTGCGCAATCTCTAACAGTTTTTATCTGTTTGATTTACTGGTGCCAGTGATGTATGAGGATGAACTGTAATGATTTAAAGCTATACTTTTTTGTTTGTTTTTTTGTTTTTACAAAGATAAAGGGATAGCTGCTAAACTTATTCATATTCTTACAAAACCACGGCTATATAAGGTAGTTCTTGTTTCTATTTCCCTGATAACTTTGTCCATCAAACTGGTATTCAATATACTAAGCATGGCTAGGTATAAGATTAGAGGGAGGAATGACTGATTGCTGTACTAGTCTTCCTCTTTTAGAGTTTTAGTGATATCCTAACTGGATGACTAAAGAGTCCTGAAATTTATTTCTTGCTTTTCTAAAGCAAGAGTTTTTTGAAATAATATTGGAATGAAAACATGTTTTGATTTATAATATCAGAGGTACAGAAACAGTGCCTAGCAGGAAGGAAACGACATCAGTTCAGCAGCAGGAGTGCATGCTATGTTCCAGAGATGTAGCCAGGATTTTTGGAACTGTACAGTACTCTCCTTGCAAATGTAGCCCCTAAGAAATTACAATGTACAGTTCTGATAGCTCACAACTTTGAGATGCTCCTGCAGGTAACCACTGTAAGAAGCTTACATATTATGTCAAGCTAGCCAACCACCAAGACACTCTCAAAATGCATGAGGCAATGTAAGCTGCAGACAGGGACAGGATTACTATTTTCCAGTTTTACTGTACTGTAAAGCAGACAAGGGTGTACCACAACAAGGTATTAGTTAGGTATACTCATGTGACCTGTTAAGACACACAGCTGAAACGTTCACTCAGCACTCTACAGAAATGCAAAGACATACTGGACTTTTGTAACACAATATATGAAAATGACATGTCACATGCCCTCACATTACATTAAGATAGCCAGAACCAGATATTACCAGTCAGACCACAATAATAGAGCTGCAGTATGTCAAACAAGCATATTACATACCACAGTAACCATGAATCACAGTGTTGCAAATCTGCTGTTACTCATCCCATGACATTACACATTAACCATGTACAATTTCACATTATTTTCAGTGTTGGGCACTCACCATGTATGGTATACCAATAATTTTGCACTGTGGTGAAATTACTGTGTACTATGCACCATTCATTTCTCATTGTGGTGCCGTCATCAAGTAGTATACACCTTGCATTTCATACTGCTTTTTCCACTGTTGTACTGACCACATATGATACACCATTAATCTCAGATTGTGGTGCACTAACCATGTACATGTGTCTCATTTATTTCACACTGCCATGCACTGACCATATACAGTATACCATTAATTTCTCAATATGGAGCACTGATCATGGAAAGTACATTTATCTCACACTCTGGTGCAGTAAGCCTGTGCTATACAGCATTCATAGGACATTGTGATGCACTAACCATGTGCTGCATACCATTTGTTTCTCAGTATGCTGCACTGATGATGTACTGTGCATTTATTTTGCACAGTGGTACACAAACACTGTGCAATACAGCATTCATTTTACAGTGTGATGTACTGATTATATACTGCATACCATGCATTTCTCATTGTGGTGTGCTGATTGTGTAATATATACCATTAATTACTCACTGAGCTGCACTGATAATGCACTCTGCAGCATTAATTTTTCAGTGTTATGTACTGACAATATAATTTACATAATCTGATTTCACACTGTGCTGTACCGTCTGTGGACTGTATTCATATCACACTGTTGCACTGACCATGATGCACACTGTTCGGTTCTCATTGTGTTGCACTAATCAGGATTCAGAGCACTCATCCAACTGGTTAAGTCAACACAATCTCATACTGAACATCAAAAACAAAATTATGCTATTTGGTACCCTCCAGGTAAGCAGACTGGATAAATCAACAAATAAATGTACAATAATCCACAACAACTTTGAGCTTATCAAAATAGTGCAATAAATCAGATATTTGAATATCTGGCTAGACTTATATCCCATCTTTCAATATCATGCCTAATGTATTAAAGCCAAAGTAGACAATCTCCTATTCTGGGCTAAAAATATCTCCAAATTCTTTATTTTAGTAGAAAGAATAGCTATAGGAACACGAGTTCTGCTTATATTACTAGAACATGGACTCACAATAATTACTGTAGCCTCCAAAAAGTATTTGATGTCATCACAAACATCAAATAATATTGATAAATTCTGAACCAAATTACCACCAAGAAAGAAACTTTGATCCATAATGGCAAAGGCAAAATGGCTTTGTCACATATGGATCAGTTCTGCTAAATGCATTCCTTGTCATCAAACACAAGCAATCAGAAACAAACCTTCTTTGCCATCAGACTATCTGAAAGATTTACCTCTTATATCCTGAATTACCTTATTTCAGCTTTTAATCCACCAAAATAAGTTAAAATCCACAGAGCACTCATTTTCAGTGCTAGCTCCTAAACTAGGAGAACTTTTTTCCTTCACATAGAGTTCATTTAATCCTGTCTAAAATTCCATCGAGAAAAAATATATCTTTTATTTGAGGCTGAATGCAAAATGCTTGCTGAAAAGTGATGCTGTCTATGAACAAATTGCAACAAAAATCCCTACAGCAATGAAAACTTTGTTTTACACTTTAATTTTCTTATTTATATGTGTAACACAAACTTTCTTTATCTACAAATCTTTTGGTCCTATCATCATTCCAGCTTCCCCATGCCTCTTCCTCCCACTCTTTTAGCCTTCTGCTCTTGACCTTCCTATTTTCATGTTGCATGTTCTATACCCTATCCCTTTTAACTGCTTTAATTGTATATATTGTAAATATCAATGATTGTATTCTCTCATAATGGTGGCATTTTTCAAGCCTCATGTGTAATATCTACTTTTTTAACATTTTGTTACTTACCTAAAACAACTCTGCAATAAATTACAGCAATTGTACAGTATCTTCTGTTATGGTAGACAATTAACATATCTCTGTAATAAACCACTATAACTGTGTACTTCCTATACTGTAACCCATGACTGTACCTGCCTAAGATCCATCTGGATGAGTGTTCTACCCCAGTTAACAAACAAACAAACAAGCAAACAGACAGAGAGATGAACAAATGATTTTCCTAGAGAAATGCCATCTCTTACATAATACGCCATAAAGACATTTAAAATATAATACACCTAATGAGGTTGGTTATCCCTTTCATATTCCAATATACTATATCCATGCATTATTCAGTTCAGAAAGTTGAGACTTATTAACTATTGAAATCATTGCATCTTCAAAACATGTAGACATTGCAGTTATTAATACATCAGTTAGTAAGGCATAACTGGGATCTGGGCAATGATCAGATGGGTTATGAGGGCTACATGTTATTTTGTTTGCAGATAATGCTGTCCTCTTGTCCAAAAGTGATTATGGTCTCTAGCATGCACTATACAGTTCACATGTATGAAACTATTTCAATATAAATTTCACCTTCAAATTACAGGTCAAGTTTCTCTCCTGGAAAGGAATGGTCTGATTGGCAAATCGGTGTACTAGGGACATTAATGCACATATTGTTATGGATCTACTTCATTACATCGAGTTACCAGATGATCGGGTGTTAAAAATGTCAAAACCACAACGGTGAAAGATCAAAATGCTGAACACTCATAAACACTGACCCTCATAAAATAGAATCCCATAACATCAAACTTCTCAATGCAAAAGTTATGCTGCACTCCCTCCAACTAAACACAAACATATACTGTAATAAACGTTCATGCAGAATCCCCCACACCACCTGCAACTTAAGTATACCAACTCCAAGGTTGCACTACAGTGAAGGAAAGGTAAATTTCCCAGTCTATCTTCCGTGTAGACTGAGGAGCCTAGCTATCTGGGGAATTTTGTCTTTACTATGCCTATACCTATCTGAATAAGAGGTTTAAAAAATAAAAACAAAAAACTAAAACACAATCTTGCCACTGAAGCTGAATTGTACATTAAAATGTTTGAGCTCTTTCATTTTTTTTCATAATCAGAAACTTCATCAGGATACACTTCAACAGCAAAATACTTCATTCTATATAGCAATGTACATACATCATGTGATAAAACAGCGATCAGTGGGAAGGCAAAACAAATTAATGTATTGAAACTAGACACACCTAACTAGTGCTGGCAGTATTTCATAGCTACTTTTTCTTTAATGGGTGCAATGTTTTATGGAAAGCATTCTGTTTAAGACATGGCAGAGGCTGCTATTAAATTTGATCTGTCTGGACATTAGATTTTGTATCTTTAGTTTCAGATTATCTAGATTCCTGATTACTGAAACCTTCAATCTACAATTTGATCCACAGTCTCAAGTTTACAGGTATTTGTATTTTTTTTAAACCACCTATGACCTAACCTTAATAAGACTGCCTTAACCTCATTATATTCCAGTCATGACAGCTTACCAAACTGCCTAAATTATTTCAGGACAGATGGTATGGAGTCATCCATACCCCCCCCCATCGATATGTAATCATCGGTGAGAAGCAAGGAAAAACTCTCACTTTAGTGTTCTAGTTAAAACAGTTTGCACATGACTAAGACTGCAAGGTGGCCCTCACAATGAATATATAAACATACGTATGCCATTGTTAAAAAAGTAATGAAAATGCCATGTATAACCACTCAGCTAAAAAAGTAATGAAAATGCCATGTATAACTACTCAGTTAAAAAAGTAATGAAAATGCCATGTATAACTACTCAGCTGTGTGTTTTCATTTCAAATAATTGTTTTTCTTGGTCCTGAGACTCATGGGTATTAACACCAGAGAGAATGAGATTACAATATTTTATGGGAACATTATCTGTGGATGACAGACTGGAGGATAGAGCAACAGAGTGTGTGTCTGAGATGGCTTAGAAGTAAATCACTTTGGCTATGGTGTGCATGGTCCTGGGTTTGAGCCTAGCAGAGGTTGTTTATTTTAGTATTGGGAGGGTGGCCTAATGGTTAAAGTGTTTGCCTTACAAACACAAGGTGCAGGGTTTGAGTCTCACAAGAGATAATTGGCTAGGCTTAAAAATGGCTCGGAAGGGCAGTTAGCCTAGTACTAATCTGTGAACCTATAATCTATGGTAGAAAGAAACAAGCAGCACTCATCTGGGATCTGAATTTACCAAAAGGGGACTGTTTGATTCTCACTTCCAGGGTAGGGAAGGAAAACGTATTTCTGAGTTCCAGGGTACAGAAGGAAAGAGAGTTGTCAGAGTTCTTGTTTCATGAGGGATTTAACCAATTCATTCATAACTGTACCAGAAGCCATCAAAAACAATGCAAGGGGCCATATATGTCCTGAAGACATCATTAAAAAACAGTGATAATGCAACTGAGTAGCTTAGAGTAGTAGGAAGGAGTAAAAACTGACAGCATGGGATTTTAGAAAAGTTAATTGTGCAATGCCAGGGTGTGGATTAAGGAGAAGTTAGAAGATTGGGAATGAACAATCTATGAAAATTGGTCAAGGATGGTGTACCTAGGATAAGGGGGTCTATATTATAACAGCGAAGTCTTAAAACTTCAAATGTTATAATATTGAACCCTATGCACCGAACGCTGAAAATAGCAAAGCTGCAGAATATTGAATACTTACCTAGGGAAAGTATTCAGTGGGCCGTTTCTACAGCTTCGCTATTTCCTCGACTGTGGAGCGAAGGTTACGGACTTGGTTAAGGCAAGTATGCGAACGAAGGTGAGTGTGCGATAGGGACCTTAGGATTAGGGAGTGGGTAAGGTGAGTGTGAGATAGGGACTTTAGGGTTAGGGAGCAGGTAAGGTGAGTGTGTGGTAGTTACGGACCTTAGGGTTAGGGTAGGGTTAACGTACGTGGATAGCTAGTAGTGTATGTATGGTTTAGTGTAGGGTTTTGTGAAGTGTATGTGTGTGGATTATTTATTTTGGTGTGCTTGTGTTGTGTGTATGTTTGTCGGAACAGAGAATTTTTCCCTGGGAAAAAATTCGCTATTCTGAGTGTTTGATTTTATGGTCTTTCAATTGAATGGGTTCGATATTATAACATTCGAAGTTTTAAGACTTCGATGTTATAATGTAAACCCGGATAAAGATAGTATCATGCAATGCAATGTGAGGCAAGCAATTATGGCAAGAGATACTGCCTACTAGGGCTAGAAGAGAAGGGTAGGAAGATGAACGAGCACATTACTGCATGACCAGCAAAAGGAAAATAATGATAGTAGGTGCAGAGACGGAACTAGTAGAAAAGATGAAAGAGAAAATCAAGGGCTTTTTAGGTACAAACAAGAAAGAAGGAAGGAAGGAAGGAAGGGGAGGGAGGGACATAGCTGGCTAATCTGGCAAAGCAGAGATATTTAAGGAATATTTTGGTACAGTATTCACACAGGAAAACAAGAGGACGGTGTCATGTGGTGATGAAGGCAAGGCAGAAGGCAGTAAACAGCAGATAGCCATTGGGGCAGAATGCAGTAAACAGTGGATGGACATCATAACAGAGAGGGAGGAGTCTCAGAGCATCTACCCTCAGAAGGTGATAAAGCACAAGGATTATGTATGCTGCCCCCAGGAGGCCTAAGATATCTGTTTAATCTGTTTACAGATCCCTAATGGAAAGTTTTTGTGGCTCACTGGATAATGTGGTAGTACCAGAGAACTGGAAGACAGTGATTGTGATACATTATTCAAAGTAGAGCAGGAAACATCTGGGTAACTACAAACTAACTGTTTTTATAGCAGTACCAAGGAAAGTCATGAAGATAATCCTGAGGGAAAAACCTGTAGCAATTCCAGACACCAAAAGTCTCCAAGACAGCAACCACCATGAGTTCATGGCCAGAAGGATCTTCCAGTCAAACCTGATCCAGTATTATACCTGGATTAGAAGTGAAATTGACATCAGGGGCCAGTTAACATAATCATCCTGGTCTATAACAAGGCCTTTGACTAGATTCTATACAAAACTCTGACCTGAAAGCTGGAAAAGTAAGCGGTATAATCAATGTTGAGGAACAAGATATCTACATGCTGAATGGTAGGATATCAAGGGTTGTGGTGACAGTACCAATGTCAGCAGTTAGGAAAGCCATTAGTGGAATACCCAGAGGTCTGTTCTGTGTCCAGTAATTTTCAGTTTGTTTGTCTCACTCATATCTGAGGGAATACAGAATAGATTCAAACTCTTGGTTAATAGCACAAAGATACATGCAGTAGAGTCAAGCAAAGGATATGGAAAGGCTGTCACTTCACTACTTTCATCACTTGCCCATAGAGCCTGATGATATGATGGTGAACAAGTTGCAAACATGGATGATAGAGAGTAGGACAAGTATGACCAAGCTGTGCAGTCCTTACCTCGCTGGATTTGTTGTTTCCCAATCTTTACGTTGAAGGCCCTCTCTTTAGCTTAGGTCTGCTATCAGATACATGCTATGCATAAAAGTGCTAGCTATGTTACCTATGATGCATGTGGTCTTCAAAATGGTGCTAAATAAGGGAACCAGATTTGTCCAGAATAATGATACCCTTAATGTAGGTCTTTCTTCCTGAAGAAATGTTGTTGTGTCTTTTGGCTTTTCCCGGTTAGGGGTCACCACTGCAGAACTCCGGACCGCTAATAATTGGCAGATAGATTTTTACGTGCCGGGTTGCCAGCCCCGACGCACAACCTTCAACGAAGGTACACCCATTCATGCATGTCTTTACGCAGAAGCCGCTCTAGCTGAGAATCAAACTGGACAGCGTCTTACTGTGAGGCGACAATGCTACCGCAGCACCACGAAAAAAAAAAAAAAAATGGCAAGGGTCGATGCTCAGGACTATCTTTCCCAGCTGACCAGGTAACATTTGGGGAAATATATAAGCCCAATGGGGGTAATGTCCTTACTGTTGTATATTTGAAGTGTCATTTCATTTGTAGTGAGAAGCCAGGCTGCTGACCCTTCATTTACTGAAGATTGAAAGATTTCTTTTAACTGGTTACAGCATTATGCAGTAAATAAGTGGGCATCTATGGTGATGAAACAGTTTGAGAGGGATTTCATAGCTGGCCTTCATGACTGACTATACACACTCTTGTAATATGAGACTGGGTATCTTTATAAGTACGTTGTAGAGAAGGATAGTAGTTCTATAGAAAATACTATAAAGGTATTGAATGGTGAGCTGCAGATGGGTTTTAATAAAGACCAGTAGAAACAAGTTTGTAGGGCATTAAATGCTGTACAACTGAATAGTATTTCTTTAGAACTGTGGAAATACATACTACATAGGAGCATTTCAGTCTGACTGAACATGCACAGTATGTATACATACATACATATATATATATATATATATATATATATATATATATATATATATATATAGATAGATATAGATATATATAGTTTACTATTAAAACATCGAACATCAATATATAGATATAGATATATATAGTTTACTATTAAAACATCGAACATCAGAACATAAACCGTTCAAAATTCCAGTGTACACGTTCAATGTTCGGAATATTAATTAGGTTGGTATGTTGGCAATTTAATTAAGGTGAAGTTAAATTCGACTTCGGAAGAACGTTGTCCCCTTTGCAGCAGTATGTATGGACCAGATCCATACTGCACAGTGCTTACAGTAATGTTTTTGCAGGGAGGCAAGCCCCCAGCACCCCTCCTGTGGGGGGCTGCACCCCCTGACACTTATATATTCTAACTCTGAGATTGCACTACAGTGCGCAAAAGGGTAAATCTCCCGATCTGCACTGTCCTTTGATCTCAATACGAAACATCACCCACATGTAAGCGAATACACAGTGGCATTTGCTGAACAGGAGACTCACAGAATTGAAGGCTGGCAATATGGAAATTGGCCGACTAACGTTCTCATTCCCATGTTCGCCAAACCATCATTCTGCATTGTCATAGTAAAGCTATATATATATGTGCACACACACACACACACACACACACACACACACACACACACACACACACACACTCACACACACACACACACACACACACACACACAGACACACACACACACACACACACACACACACACACACACACACACACACACACACACACACACACACAGACACACACACACACACACACACACACACACACACACACACACACACACACACACACACACACACACACACACTCACACACATACATATGGATCTACTATGGTTGATTGAACTTTCAGAACTCCAAAGACCATATGGCTGAGACTATATGTTTGATGTTCTGAAACTTTGATAAACATTGCATTGAGATAGCCGTATAACGCAGAACTTGGGATTTGCCATTTTCCTCACTGTAGTGCAATCTCAGAGTTGGTATATTTAAGTAGCAGGTGGTGTGGAAGGTGCAGGGGAGCTTACCCCCTTGCAAAAAGGTAAGTAAAAAGTATTTTGTTCCATTTTTTTGGTTTTTCTTTCTCTTTCGAACTTTCAGAACTTTGAACATATGGTCTTAGCCATATGGTCTTTGGAGTTCTGAAAGCTTTGCTTCAAACATATGGTCTCAGCCATATGGTCTTCGGAGTTCTGAAAGTTCGATCAACAGTAGTATATCCATATATATATATATATATATATATATATATATATATATATATATGTGTGTGTGTGTGTGTGTGTATCTATCTATCTATCTATCTATCTACATATATATGTCTAGTGAAAAGAGAGAGAGAGCTTGAGCAAGAAACAGAAAATTGTAATGAAAGCTTGGAAAAGACCAGAAATTACATTTAAAAATCACTGATATAATTCCTGGATTTCATATCATGAAATGTAATTACATTTTTTTTTTAGAACCACAAATCAGTGTACCTACTCATAGTCTGCAGTCTGTACATCTTATGCTGTAATGATTCAAACCAAGGTCACCCATGCTAGAAATGTATGTTTCTATAAAGGTACTGTAGCCACTGCATTGTAAAGGATACTTATCAAATGGACATGAATGGGTCCAGGAACAGAATCAGAGGTTTACTAGGATAAAAATTGTTCCACTGGCATGTGTTTGATTATTCTGCAAAACACTGACTAATATAAAGTTTCGATCACAATGGAAAAAACATGTGCTGACTGACTTGGGAAGTTTCACTGTAGCCCTTGGTCTAGATTACTTGAATAGATCTGACGACTGTTACACTGCAATTATGGTTACTCTCTTTATAAGTTTTCTGTCTGTTTCTTGTGTTGATATCTCTTTCTAATATTATATTGTTAAAATGCAAAAAAAAAATATTTTACAGAAAAAAGGAAGACTGTTCAAATTATCTACCCTTGTTTGTAAAAAATTGATTTCTTTACATTTCCTTTTCCTCCTTATACTTTTAAATGGATCTTGTTCTAATATTGCCAAATTCATTTATTTATGTATTTATTTAATTGTTTGTTTGTTTACTTAGTTAAATAGTGAACCATCTTGGTCTCAGTATGTTCCAGTGATATCCTTAAATACTTCTACTCTATACACAAATCCAGCCTGGTAATAATATTGCCTTACAAAGAAACATGCAACTTTTGAAACAGCGTAGTTCTGAATATTCAAATATAAGCATTTAGTTCTTCTTAGGTGAAATAGGTAAGTTAGAATATTTATATTTTCTTGAATTTCTCCTCTAGTTTGAAGCATCATTAATGTGTTTTTATAACAGTCACTGACAAATCACAGAATGTGGTACTTAGATCCCGAGCTCACAGTTAGACATCTAAAACTTTTCATTATAGTTTTGCTGAACTGTTCTTTATACAGTAGTCTGCAATACCTCAATGGACAACAATAATTGTCTGCTTCATTTTAGACATGTCAGAGTCATTTCTGTTTGAGTTTCTTAAATGATAACTACTCTGAAGATAAACACTCAATAAAATAACTTACCTATGCATTTGCACTGCGACATTCAATGAGGGGGTGATAGACGAGAATTTAATGTTACAGCGAGTTTCACTGCAATGTATTATGCAAGCTAGTGGTGCTCTTTTCAAGGGTTATTTCTTTTTTATTCACTGTGATGTGACCATGAAGTTTGTGTATATAACTTCTGAGGGGAAACGGGCTTGCACCCCAAATCAGGGTGCAGGAAGCCTAATCTCATGAAAGAAAAAAAAAATTTGTGTACTTTTATGTTTTTTTGGCTCACCATTTTTAGCATGCAATTTGCAGTGAATAGAGAGCTGAAAAAATGTGTTTGCATAGGGAAACCTATTAAGATTTATGCTAAATCTGATGAACTAAAACTAGATATATTTTCCTGCAATTAAAACAGGATAGTCATTATTTGTTTCATTTTCAGTGAAGAAAATATTTATTGCAGTGGTTTGTTGCAAACAGATGGTTCTTGCTTGGGTTTCAGCTGGCCAAGTAACAAGTGTGATTAATTTGTTTGCATTTTCTTAGTCGACCACCTTTGTCTCATCATTTGGAATTGTTCTCATCCTTGTCAGGTTTACTTTGTTCAAATTTTGCTTTAATTGAATCTGAAAGCAATTTAGATGCCTTTGCATTTAATAGATTTCACGTCGTAAAGCCTAACAGTTTCCTCAAGAGATTTGCTGTCAGACAAAATCTCAAAGTAAATTTGGCTTTTTTATATATTTTATTATTCCATGACATTCCTCTTAAACAAATGGTTTCTGTTAGTGATATCACCATAGATATTCCTTGAAGCTTCGCATATCTACATTCAGTTTCAGGTGAATAGCTCTTACTTTGAGGCCAAAAAAAATCTCACCAAAATAAGAAAATCTTATTTTTATGAGGTTTCTAATTTTTGCACTTTCCTTCACAGTTTAGAACTCAAGTCATAATTTATTTGTTTATTCAGTTTGCGTGTACCTCTGGATCACATTGACATGAATTTTAATGCTAACTGTAAACTATGTTCTGATTATTTATTTAAGCTGTGTTTTTGACTGGGTGATGGAATATACTTAGGCTGAACATAAAAATCAGCTTCAGATACAACGAAAAAAACCTGATATAAAATGTGGCTCACAACCTTGCTCTGTAGCATAGAGAGACCCTGACTATGAACCAGAATACTTTAGACCAAATAGCAGCTGCAGTATCGAAAAAGTGGGGGAGGAAGGGGGTAGGAATAAGTGGCTAGTGCCAGTTCACCCATCCTGCATGGGAAGAAATGGAGGACCATATGGGTGATTCCCCATGTCCCCACTTACAGATCGAAGTTTATTTATTTATTTATTTTTCATTTGATAACCAGTGAAGTCTGACTGGGCATAAATCCCATTTTCAGCAGAGGCCCAGAGAGAAAAGTTCAATAAGACACAAATCAAATTGTATACATATGATCTTGGAAGCATACAAGTAGTAAATTAAAAATAAAAACATATATATATATATATATATATATATATATATATATATACATATACATATGAGTCTAGTTTGTTTTATTGAAGTTTCAAAACTAAGAAACCCATATGGCTGAGACCATATGACTGAAGTTTTGAAAGTTTGAACACTTTGCACTGAGATCATTGTATAGCGTGGAACAGGGGATTTACTGTTTTCCTCGGTGTAGTGCGATCTTGGAGTTAGTATATCTAATCTGCATGGGGTGTGGGGAGTGCAGAGTGGCTGAGTGGGAAGCATTGAGCTGCCTGTTGGTCCAGTTTTGTGAGGTTTCAGCCAGTAACTTGTAGTTTATTGGTCGTTTTGGGCCAGTTCCTAGCTTCTTTCAGCCCCCTGATATAAAAGCGCTAAGCATACGCTTGCCGATTTAGCCTTGATTTAGCCTTGAGTTCTGCGGAACTGTTGCACACTAGGGCAGCGCCGGTTAAGCAGATTTAAACTATTAGGGCTACCTAAATTACACTCTTCAAATTTTCCCTTAAAACTACCTTCCTCGAACTATACTACTGATCTAATCAGCGTATCCTATAACTAAAAAGTTCATCTCTACTTGACTCCAAGTAGACTATTCTCTATCTGTTAAACCTAGCACTTGCTCCTACAGTACTTATTACCTTGATACGGCACTCTTGTCATAGATAGTACCCCAAAAGGCAACCCCATTTCTCGGTCACCCACATCCCCGGAATCTTTTTTAAAGTTTTTGTCTATCCTTCTAGCATGTCGAGGATCAGTTGCTAGTGTCCTCTCCTGCTCAGCTGGTGAACCTGGGAATATTGAGGCAATGTTACAATTGCCTCATGTACACAGACAACCCTCTCCTCCTCCCACAAAACACAAATACATGCGAGAGATGCAACTATACGGCCAAACTGGAGGCTGAGCTCTCTCAACATAGGACTGGCAAGACCAGTCAGGAGGAGAAGGTTACCACACACTATAGACCCAGTCTCACATAGTACCATTACAACCTCAAATCATACACATAAACACACAACGACATACTGGTAGGCTCTGATCAAAAATCTACCAAAACAGCAGAGGCCACCAAAGCAGACACCCAAACAACCACCACCTCAGAACACAACACCCGCAACACATAGACCTCACAGTCAGAGTGTCAAACAGTCACAGCCCTTAAGGCCAAACACAATGCCAGACACACTAGTCATTGGTGACTCCATAGTCAGACACACTGACGTCCCGCTCACCAGACTGAGTAAGGAGAAGGTCACAGTAAGCTGTCTGTCGGGCGCTAGAATCCGCCACATAACGCAAGCACTCAGGTCTCTCAACAGCAGGTACAAATATGACTCAGTCATTGTCCACGCTGGTGTAAGCGACCTGAGATGTACCTCCTTGGACTACATGAAAAGAGACATTGAGGAGCTCTCTGATTATGTAGCCCAGGCAGGTATGACCCTGACCTTGAGCAGTATCCTACCTTCACCAAGAATGATGCCACAATACAGAGATAAGATGATCAGCTTTAACAATTGGCTTAAACACTGGTGTCATTCAAAGGGGATCCAGTATCTGTCTGCCTGGGATGACATGCTGGACAAGCCACGCTGCCAAGGGCGGCTTGCACCTGTCACCCTGGGATTCGGATATTGGCAAAGGCTCTTGCCACCCCATAGTGCCTTTTTAGGCAAGGCTCAAATTCTAAACCTACCACCCTAGAACACAAAAAGGAAAAAACTAAGGGTAATGCTGCTCAATGCCAGAAGTCTAAATCTCAAAATGCACTCGAGGCCCTTCTCAGTATGGAGAACATCGATGTCTGTGCTGTGACAGAAACCTGGTTCAAGGCTCCTGAGAGCACCCCAGCGCTATCAGGTTTTACCTCATATCATGCGTTCGCCCCAAAATCCGGACAATACCAAGAAAGGAGGAGGGTATCCATATTCATCAAGGACACCCACACCTCAAGACTGGTGGCAACGCATGATGCATCGGAGACCATCCAGGTGCAATTAACCGTAGGCAAGACTGCTCTGCAAATTGTAGCATGTTACAGGCCACCCTCACAAACTCAGGAACCTCACATGGCCTTCCTGAAAACACTAGAGGGATAAATGTATCACCAAACACCATCATACTAGGTGACTTCAATTACCCTAATATAGACTGGGAACACTACTCAAGCCCAAACACCCTAGCCCAAAAGTTCCTGGAATTCATAAACTCAAATGCCATGGAACAACTAGTCACCATCCCCACAAGAGGAGATAACATACTTGATCTCATCATCACGAACATGGGAGCACAATGTTCAACACCGAAGTATACCCCTCACTGGTGAGATCAGATCACAAACTAATCTCGCTGGAGGTCCTCATCCCACCCCACCTGAAATAAAAAGACCACAGTAAAGAACTTCTCAAAAGCCGACTTCACACTTCTAAAGACTAGTGTGGTCTCCTTTAAGGCCCCGAACCGGCGGAAAACAGTACTCAAGCCGCTGAATCACTTACAAATGCCTTCTACCAGCACCTGCAGGACTGCATGGATAAGGCAATCCCAAGCAAAACAAAGACTCTTTGTACCAAAGGCAAGCGTCCAGTCTGGTGGACCCCAGCCATAAACAAACTCTACAACAAAAGGAGGAAGCTACTACAAGATAGAGCAAAATCCTTAAAAGGTAAGAGACCCTTGATCACTATAAGTAAAAAACTAAGAGCTCTCATAAAATCATCCAAAGCAAATTTCGAGAGAAAAATAGCTAAAGACTCAAAAGACAATCATAAGGCCTTCTTTAGCTATGTTAGAAACCTAGGAGGAAACTCCCAGATATGCTCAGAACTAGTTCAAAATGATGTGAAGATTACTGATCCTACAGACATTGCCAACATACTGGCTGACAGGTTCAGTGCAAACTTCTCCCCTCCCCAAAGGAGAGATATCTATACCAAACGATTGCAGCCCCCAAACATCTCCAGCCCAAGTGAGAACTGCTCTCTCCAAAGCAAAAACACAGCATCCATGGGACCTGATGGTGTCCCCGGCTGTGTGCTCCACGAACTCAATGAGGAATTAAACCCACAGCTAGGACAGCTGTTTAATCAAAGTCTTACCTCTGGATACGCACCCAGGGGTGGCGCACTGCAACTGTGGTCCCACTTCACAAAGGCGGTGCCTCCACCGACCCTGGAAATTACCGCCCATTAGCTTGACAAGCCTTATCTGCAAAGCCATGGAGAGGATCATAATGGACCTCATAAATAAAGACATAGGGAATTTGCAGACTTTGGATCCAACCCAGTTTGGCTTTGTCAAAGGCAGGTCATGCCTTTTAAACTTGGTTGACTTTTGAAACAGTCACCAAAGCCATTGATGAGGGAAAGGCAGTCCATACAGCCTACCTCGATCTGGCTAAGGCCTTCGATACAATACCCCACTCGGGTATCATTGAAAAACTCATCAGCTTAAATGTTAACCCATACATCACAAGATGGGTTGCAAACTGGCTGAGTGACAGAACCCACAGGGTCAGAGTTGCTGGCGCCATGTCAGACTCAAAGCCTGTCACAAGTGGTGTCCCACAGGGCTCAGTCCTGGGCCCACTCTTGTTTGGCATCTACTTTTCCAGTACAAGCAAACACAGGAGGGTTATGGCTGACAAAGTTTGCAGATGACTGCAAACTGGCCATAGTAGAAAACACATCTGACACAGATATCCTTCAGAAGGGTCTCACAGAAACGGATAACTGGTGCCAGAGCCATGGCCTAAAGTTAAATGCCAAAATGCATAGTCATACCCTTCGGAAAAACAAGGTTACCCCTAGCTACCAAATAGGTGGCAATCCACTGAGCACAGAAGAAGTTATCAGGGACCTGGGGACCCAGGTTGATAGTAGTCTGTCATTCGACACCCATGTAGCTAAAGTAGTCAGGAAGACCTTCTACATTGCCCACCTTATCATGAAGGGATTCTCATCTAGATCAAGGGAGGTCATAGTCTCCCTTTACTCATCACTCATCAGACCAATGATTGAGTACAATGCCCCATTCGGAATGTATCTGACCCGACACTTGCAGCAGCTGGAGAGGCCACAAAGTTCCTCACCAAAAGGATAAAGGGTCTCAAAATCTGTCCTATGCTGCCCGACTGAAAGAACTCCAGCTCTATTCAGTCGCTACCGCTTGCTCAGAGGTGACCTTTGCCTAACATACAAGGCCATGTCAAACCCAGATTTGATGAATATGCTTCACCTCAAAAATCTAGATCC
>NC_056744.1:291128648-291176148 GCF_019279795.1 Protopterus annectens
ATTCAATTGAAAAACAAACAAATCTATTAGTGGAAACAATATAAAAAATATGCAATACACTGGTTGCATAAGTGTGCACACCCTTAAAATAATACTTTGCTGTGTGTGCACACCCTTAAACTAATACTTTGTTAAAGCACCTTTTGATTTAATTACAAAATACAGTCTTCTTGGGTGCACACCTGCCATCATTTAAAGAGACTCTGATTAACCCCAAATAAAGTTCAGCTGTCCTAGTTGGATTTTCCTGATGTTTACTCAGTTGCCTGCTACAGCAAAAGCCAGGGATTGCGGAGAGCTTACAAAGCATCCAAGGGATCTCATTGTTGAAAAGTATCAGTCAGGAGAAGGGTACAAAAACATTTCCACAGCATTGGATATACCATGGAACACAGTGAAGATAGTCATCAAAAAGTGAAGAAAATATGGGACAACAATGACGTTGCAAAGAACTGGATGTTCCTCCAAAATTGATGAAAAGACAAGACTAAAACTGGTCAGGGAGGCTGCCAAGAGGCCTACAGTAACACTGAAGGAGCTGCAAGAATAGTGTTGTCACCTCACAGTAAGACGTTGTCCTGTTCGATTCTCAGCTAGAGCGTCTTCTGTGTGGAGACATGTATGAATGGGCGTACCTTCGTTGAAGGTTGTGCGTCAGAGCTGGCAACTCGGCACGTAAAAACTACTGCCAATCATTAGCGGACCAGAGTTCCGCTGTGGCGACTCCTAACCGGGAAAAGCCGAAAGACACAACAACATCAACAACAACAACCGGTTGTGTACTACGTTACAACAATCTTCCGTATTCTCCATATGTCTGGACTATGCAGTAGGGTTGCAAGATGGAAGCCTTTTCTTACACAAAAAAAATACAGGCCCAGCTAAAATCTGAAAAATAATATATCAAGTTTCCCAAAAGCATGTGGGAAAATGTGTTATGGTATGATGAGACCAAGTTTGAACTTTTTAGCCACAATTCCCAAAGTACAATACTTTGCTTCAACAAAAGAACACCATCTCCACTGTGAAGCATGGTGGTGGTGGTATCATGCGTTGGGGTTACTTTTCTTCAGCTGGAACTGGGGCTTTAGTCAAGGTGGTGGGAATTATGAACAGTTCCAAATACCAGTTACTTTTGGCCCAAAACCTTTAGGCTTCTGTTAGAAAGCTGAAAATGAAGAGGAATTTCACCTTTCTTCATGACAATGACCCCAAGCCTACATCCAAATCAATAAAAGAATGGCTTCACCAGAAGAAAATTAAAGTTTTGGAAAGGCCCAGCCAGAGCCCATACCTAAATCCAATAGAAAATCTGTGGGGTGACCTGAAGAGGGCTGCGCACAAGAGATGCCGTCACAATCTGACAGACTTGGAGCACTTTTGCTAGGAAGAGTGGACAAAAATTGCGAAATCATGATGTGCCATGCTGATAGACTC
Organism: Protopterus annectens; assembly: GCF_019279795.1. Taxonomy (NCBI): domain Eukaryota; kingdom Metazoa; phylum Chordata; order Ceratodontiformes; family Protopteridae; genus Protopterus; species Protopterus annectens. The sequence goes on from NC_056744.1 coordinate 291,130,086, forward strand.
CTACCCAAGAAGAGTGAATGCTGTAATTAAATCAAAAGGTGCTTTAACAAAGTATTAGTTTAAGGGTGTGAACACACAACAGAGTATTAGTTTAAGGGTCTGCACACACAACAAAGTATTAGTTTAAGGATGTGCACACTTATGCAACCAGCGTATTGTATATTTTTTATTTTTTATATTTTTCCCCTAATAGATTGGTTTGTTTTTTAATTGAATTGTACTGGTTTTAGGTCACATTAAAGGTGGGAAACATTTTGAAATGATTAATTGTGTTCTCATTTTTTATATCACAAAAACCTGGCATTTCAACAGTGGTGTGTACACTTTTTATATCCACTGTGTATCATCATCATCATCATCATCTTTCGGCTGTTCCCATTAGGGGTCGCCACAGCAGATCACCTGTTTCCATTTCTTCCTGTCCTCTGCATCTTGCTCTGTCACACCAACCACCTGCATGTCCTCTCTCACCACATCCATAAACCTTATCTTAGGCCTTCCTCTTTTCCTGTTACCTGGTAGCTTCAACCTTAGCATCTTTTTCCCAATATACTCAGCATCCCTCCTCAGCACATGTCCAAACCAATGTAATCATGCCTCTCTGGCTTTGTCTCCAAACCTTCCAGCCTGGGCTGACCCTCTAATATACTTATTCCTAATCCTGTCCACCCTCATCACACCCAGTGCAAATATTAACAGCTTTAATTCTGCCACATCCAGCTCAAACTCCTGTTTTTTTGTTAATGCCACTGTCTCCAACCTATATAATATAACTGGTCTCACTACCCTCTTGTAGACCTTCCCTTTCACTCTTACAGGTACTTGTCTGTCACAAATCACTCCTGACACTCTTATCCACCCACTCCATCCTGCCTGTACTCTCTTCTTCACCTCCCTTCCACACTCACCATTACTCTGAACTATTGACCCCAAGTATTTAAACTCATCCACCTTCACCACCTCTACTCCTTGCATCCTCACCATTCCTCTATCCTCCCTCTCATTCACACACATATATTCTGTCTTAGTCCTGCTGACCTTCATTCCTCTTCGCTCTAGAGCTTATCTCCATCTCTCCAGGGTCTCCTTCACCTGTTCCCTACTCTCACTACAGATCACAATGTGTATATATATATATATATATATATATATATATATATATATATATATATATATATATATATATATGTGTGTGTGTGTGTGTGTGTGTGTGTGTGTGTGTGTGTATAGTAATAAGGTTCAGGAGGTGCAGAAAGAAAACTTGACAGTAAGAAAACTGTTATAGGCTAATAAAGGTCAAAGGGAGGTTGAGGAGAAGAAGAGGGTAAAAAAGATTTAAAGGTGATGCTAGAGAAGGAAATTAGAGAAAATTAAAGGTAGGCACTAAGAACAATATGACAGATATTGCCTGTATAGTAGACTGTAAGAAGGATGGCGTATACAAAAGGAAGGGAAGAAAGAGAAAGAAGTAAAGACTTTTCTTTTTGTAAGGGAAAATAAAAGGGTCAGTTTAACCTGGATAAAGTCAAGTATGGAGCCTAGAGCTGAGAAGGTATTCTTTTAGGATATGCTTTACAAGGGGACTTGTAGATGCTGATCAAGGATCCACAGGAATTTTGTTACAAGTTTTGGCTATTATGCAGGAGTATAAACTATGTCATATTTTTTTCTTTCTTTTTTAGGTTTATGGGTTTGAAGAAGTTGTTTCTCAGGGAGCAAAGTATACAGTTAGGAAGGTACTGTTTGAGAATGTTACTGATGGATTGACTGGAAAGGATTATATATTATTTTGTGGGTAAGTACAAGTTGAGTGTACTTGAGGTAATTGGGCAACTTAAGCCACTATGATATTTTCAGAACGGTGCAGTAATGGTTTTTATATGACAGATTGGTTGCAAATCTAGCTCACTTGTAGTAATGCAATTCTAGTTTTGTGATGAAGGAGATTTTAATATTGGCAATAAATGGTGAGGCATAGGGTAAAGAAGGTAGAAGGTATATGTTTCCCAATGTAAGGATGAAGGAGTTGGTAAGGATTTTTTTTGGCTCTGTAGAGCATATCGAGTTTTTGATGATTTTTTTATACAGTTTTGTATATGGAGATCAAATTTCAGTTAATCATCACCTGTGATGCTTAGTAACTTTGGTATGAGGTACAAGTTCTATATCAGTATGTTTGAGAGAAGATGTTTTGAAGCTGTTTTTTGAGAGGTGTTAGAGATTTTGGCAGAAATAGGGATAGTTTGGTTTTATTATGATTTCGGAAGAGTTGGTTTTCACACAGCCAGTGTTCAGTGAAGCTGATGCCATTTTCAGTAATGGAGTGTAAATGGAGGAGAGTGTTTTATAAGCAGATGAGGATGGAGTTATCAGTGTATTGGATGAGGGAAGGCTGCTGGGAGGATATGTGTAAGTTGTTAATAAAGATGTTAAAAAGAAGCCCATGGACAGTGCCATGAGTCACATCAGTATTAACTGGGAAAAAAGAAGGCTATGTATAAAGCCATATCACAGATTGTTGCCTATGAGAAAGGTAGCTAGATAACCAGCTAACCACTTGAGTTTTGTATTAGGCAGACAAATTGCAGACATATTAGAGAGTATTTTGGAGTAAGAGACTATGTCAAATGCTTTGGAGAGATTTAAAAATAGGGAAGAGGCCACTTTATTATTATCTCTAGCTTTGATGAGGTTATCCACAAAGGCAACCAGGGCAGTTGTTGAGCTTTGGAAAGGTATAGGAGTGTTGGTAGAGGTTAGTAAATGTTCTTGAAGAAGATATTGCAATATTAGGTGATGTATGCACTTTTCTAGAATTTTAAAGAAGGGGTATAATATAGCAATAGGCCTTAAGTTTGCCATTTTAGAGGAGTTACACACTTTGTGAAGTGGTATGATGTAGATTTTTTTCCCAGAAAAATGGGACGTGATTTTTCAATGGCTCTGTTGATCAAGAGGGAGACTGGATAAGCAATGGAAGTAGCTGCAAGCTTCAGATATTCTGTAGGTAAGTTGTCAACAATGGCTGAGCAGGACTTGAGCTTACTGAGAAGGTATTTTATATGTAAGGTAGAGACAGTTTTTAAGGAAAAAAAAGCGGTTTACTGTAAGTGGGGACCTCATCAGGGCCATTGTGAGTTTGAATGGGATTTTGTGTTAGGGTACCAACAGAGTCTATAAAATGGCTGTTACATTTATCAGCATTTTATTGGGACAGCTATCTGGAAAGGGGTTGCAGGCAGTAGCAATCCCAGACTGCAAGATTTTGTTAATAGAAGACCAACATTTCTTGATTTTTATGGTTTATTTGTGGATCTAAGTAAAACTATATTTTTATCAGCAGTGACTTGAGTTTTTGCAAGGTTATGGAGATGCTTATAAGTTTGAAGTTGGTGAGTATACTGGGTTCTTTATCAGTTTTGTCAATCTTTATCTCTCTTGTGAATTAGTGTGTGACTACCATGGGATAGTCAGATAGTTTAAGTAGATTTAATGTGTTTTCTTCTGATTGGGGCAAGGGTATTCAGGGTACTGGGAAATAGTGAATTTAATTTAAGTACTGTATTGTCCAGAGGTAAGGTGTAAGACTGGGCCAATTAATAGATTGAAGAATATTGTTGAAAACATCGGGTCTAAAGCAGGTAAGGTTACAGTATTCCTTAAGATGTTGATCTTTGGAGTAGTGGTTTATTAATCTCTGGACATAAATAGGATAGTGGCCACTAGCTGTGTCTGGGATGACTCTGGGAGAGCTGTAGTGTTTAGGATTTGAAACTAGGATCCAGTCAAGAATGGAGCCAGACTTTGAGGTTATTGTTGGGGCAAGCATGGGAGGTTGTAAGTTATATAAATCTATATAGATCAGTGCTATTTGAGGGATAGTCTTTGAAAGGTACTGCCAGTCATAGCTGACATACCAAGCACTGTAGTTTTTATAGGATATGGAATATAATATCTAGTTACGGATGTTTTCCAGGATAGGGATATTTTTATCTGGAGGGATATGTAGGACAATGATGCATACTGTAAATTATGATTGTTTAGTTTCAGGTTAGAAATTAGTATCTCTGCAGAGTGAAATGTAGGTGAGACAAAGCATGAGGGAGAGAGAGGAAAGTGGCTTGAAATGGGATTGCTAGAGCACCAGCTTTTATGTTTAATCTGTAAGAGTGTATAATAGTATAGCCTGGGGGAAGACTTTCAGAGTCTTTTGATTGTTTTCAAGGAGGATGACAGTGTCAAGAGATTAATGAGAAATTCATTAGTAGAATTCTGTTACTTTGTTAACTATACTTCAGATGTTGATAGAGGAGATTTTTAGGTTTCTTTGGGATCAAATGTAGAAGAGGCCAGGGTGGATGGTAGAGATAAGGGAGATAAGGGTTATAGGCCAGGATTCGGGTGTACATCATTGCCACATAGGGAAATAATTTGGTAATGTAAGTGAAATAGAGGGTACACTGGAATTTTCTTTTTGGGTTTATATTTAAGCATGAAAGACTAGGTGGTGAAGCAGATTTGTATTTGTAAAGAAGGTAAGGTGCTAAGTTAAATGAGTCAGATGCAATTTTGTCAAAGTACAGTTTGCTGATAATTTGAGTAGAATAGGCAAAAATAGGGCATTTTAGAGTTGGTAAGATAGGTGTCATATAACTTGTGAAGTGTGACAGTAGAATGAGTCACTACTTAGATATATGAGCAACATCTATAATGCAGGAAATTAAAATTAGTGTTAAAAAGAAATATAAATATATATAGAAATTATAAAGAGAAAGTAACACAATAGTCACCATCTATAAATGCCTTCAGTACAACCTTTTGTTAGAGTTAAACATGAATTAAAATTTCCTTTAGGAGCAGCAGTGGCTACAAGCTTAGTGATACAGATGGTTTAAGTAGCTTAGCTAATGGCACCCGGACGTGTTAATTTGTATATTGCCTGCAATGACAACTACTTCTTGCAAGCTGCAAATCCTTCAAGCAGAAGATCATTTTATGTGGAATGTTGCAGAAAGACAGGGAAACCAATGATTTTCACTACAGTGTTGAGGGGCAATCTTGCAAGCCTAGTGGCACCCAAAGGTGTCAGTCTATATATCGGCTGCACTGAAAAATATTCTTTGTAGGCTGCAAATCCTCCTAGCAGAAGAGAATTGTATGCAGAATGAGGCAGAATGACTGGGAAACCGATGGCTTTTGAGTGTAGGAAGGGTAATTTTACAAGCATTGAACAGCTATCATTCTGTGTGTGTGTGGGGGGTGCTGTTTGCATATAACAAAGTTGTAACCTATATCGTGGGATGTACATTTGCTTACCAAGCATGTGACTGTAACCCTCATTCAAGCGGATGATGATAGCATTCACCGATGTATGGGTGGGAGCATTCACATACATGGGGGGATAGTAGGTCCCTGCAGACATGGGCACTTATGGCAGCCACGAATGTTGAACTAGGACCTGATTAGAAATGGCCTAATTTCTTGCATCATTAGATGCGGGTGAAGGCAAAAAATACCACCATGACTGCCTGCACAATGCCCCTCCACTTGACTCTCACCTCCACATTGGGGAATACCCAGCTGGTGATAAAAAAAATGAATGTCCTCAAGACCAGTAAGTACAGGGAAGGCTGATGGCTCAAAGGCTTGAAGGCAAAAGTAACCTAGAAAACCAGATATACATATGTATGGCTCCATATGTGTTTATAGATCCTTGCATATTAACCAGGTTGTCTGGAGCAGACTTACAAATATTCATTATTCTGAGGTTGCTTCTCAACTTTTTTCAATGATGCAATTACTCCAGAGTCAGCTATATTAAATAGGGATAAGGAAGGCGTGGACAAAACCCAAGAGAAGACATAAAAATAATTTGCAAGTTACCATTTGCATAACTAGTTGTGGATTGTTTCACTACAGTTAAATGATCCCTGATGAAACATACTGCATGAAAAATTACAGAAATAACACTATGTTCTTTGTCCCACCTATAGCCACTGCTGCAGCATGTAAATGCAATCTGTTGTAAAGTATAGTTTCCTGAAATCCATGGGATAAATCTGGGTGACACACTGATCAGAAGAGATATACTTAAGCCATATGACAGCTGAGCAGTCTTCATCAAAATGTTCTGCTAAGCAGACTTGATCAAATTTCCTGAAATACAGCTTAAAAGAAGCCTAACAAATGCAGATTTTTACTTTTTTTTCACGCAGATTAAGAAATTGTCACCTAAACTTTAAACTACTACATTGCTATTTTCTGTGGAGACATCAGTTTTATATGTTTGTGTTAAATACTGAGTTATTTGGCTTTTTTGTTATAAAAATAATGAGTGTATGACACACTGTGTTAGCAGGTGTTCTGAAAAAAGTGATTAGATTGAAATAAACAATAGGGGATAAGATTACACATAATATTATATACACATATACTTTCTGAACTGATAAACAGTTATTCTGAGAGAGTCAGCATGATTCACTTGGCTTGAAATTCATCAGTAAATGTATTTTTCGTTAGATAAACACCAGTATGTTGTACAGACTAAATTACTTTATTTAGCAGTGTTTACTTCTTACAATAACTCTAACCATGTTTTGTCTTGGGATTATCAACCTGAGATGTTGTACTTGCATTAGCACAGTGACATTTTTGTGAATTTACATAATGAGCATTATTTAACTTGTACTTTTGCCCCACTCTTCTATCACATGGTGTCTTAACTTGAGAAGCCATGGGCAGCTTTTTACCCTGCTTATGTCTATTGTGCTTTGGCCCATTGTCCTTATTTCTAGATGGGTGTATTGTTTCAGCAGTGACATCACCCTTGTCCATTCATCTTTATTGCCTTTCTTTTTCCCACATGCTCCTTATTTGTACTGTTTTTGTTTGGCCACAAGTCCAGTGTGCACTAGTGAAATGAAGGAACAAGGATAATATTCAACCACTAAATAATTGTGCAAATGTGACATCAAATAGCAATATCTGCACCTAAAAGTGGATAATATGTTCATTGGAGAATGTTTTACCTTAATGTTTTTTCACCTTCCTAAACTGATTCTCTCACTCTTAAAACTGCTGTGTTCCTCTAAGTGTGGAATGTTCGGCATAGAATATCCATTCTGTTATGAATATGGGCTTACTTCTGATTTTGCTTTGGAAATATGTACCCCATAGTGTGAATTTATCTGACCAATAGATTTAAAGCTTCATTAGAGTTGTATGTATTTGGTCACTAGTTAGCTCCAAGGGGGAAGAGCACAGTTAGTTTGCCTAATATGAAACTCTAGTGACTTTAACAAGATTGGCCAAAGGTATAAAATATTAATTTCTCCTCTGTGATAGTAATGATTATACAATGCCTGTTTCCTGCTCTTGTCCCAGTAAGAAGATAAAAACACAAAGCTGTAAAAAGTATTCATCTGAGTGTACAGTAATTCATATGACCTGCTCAATACACCCTAGCCAAAGCACATGCCTGGAGAGTAATTTAGTCCATAATGCAACAGCTTTAACAGGAATGCACAAAGTTGTAATAATAATAAATAAAGATCAAATTTGCACAATGCTGTAACTAATAAAGGTCATATTTCCATCTACATCTTCAATACTTAAGCAGTGGATATTTCTTGTTATGATACCTCTCACAAGTATATAATAAGATAACATGAGACCGTGACAGCAGTGCACTGGCCTAGCAATCAAGGAGCCTCAATCCTCACCACTAACATCAGTGAAAGGTGCCCACATTGGGAAGGATAACAAATACACACACAGTAAAATACAATTTCCCTTAAGAACACACAGAGATCACAATCAGTCTGGGGCTGGTTTCTCCCTTTCTTTCCAGATCCCCAGTAAGACTCCCCACTGGCACATCTATAGGGTCCAGATCTCAGCCTAGTGGTCAAGTTAAAACCTCCAGCATCCTCTTTATCCAACCAGTGCTTCGTGTCCCTGCCCAAGTAGCTGACACACACATACTTTGGGATATGAGTTATATACAAACACATAGACACTCCTGGGGAAGGCTGGCACAGGTTCTCCAGCTATGCCCATTTTGTCCAGGCTATAAGGTAGTAATCACCACCACTGACCACTAATATCAGCTACTAATAAGTCCCTTATCAAAGGGTGTCCAATTATTACCGTGCAATATTATTATCCAACTGTTATGTGTGTCTGAACAGCAAGGCTTATTTGGGGTGGCGTGGACAGTATCACTATATACATGCAATGTACTCTAGAGCTTAAATTATCTCTACATAATACAGCCACAGTTGAAAGGTTTAAAAAATATTTAATAATAAATAATAAGAACACAAGCCAATACATCTTACTACACAGTGCTAGTCAAGAGTTCAGAGATCACAGAGAAATGCTTAAAATAATACAGTAGAATAGTTCTGACATCAGTACAGAAAAACAACTAGTCTAATCTTCCTATTTCCTAGCTATATCTATAAGAAAATGCAGTTCTAAAATAAACTTACATATAGAGCAAAGTAGTGCTGGTGATGTTGGGTGTTCTGAAGACAAATGCAAAATGCTCTGAGTCTCTCTGTCCTTAAATTGATAACACAGTACTACTGACTCATTTTAGATTACATCATTTCTCTCTGGTTCCCAGGCTAACAGAAACCCAGAGTGTAGCAGCCCTTTTGATCTTGCACCTGGTCAGGAAGCTACAGCAATAAAATACATTATACATGTAAATTCTAGCAATTGACTCTGGTCTCAAAACAATAGCAAGAATTCCTTCATCCAGACATCTTGGCTCCAAGTTTGAGATCAAAGAATTATACAATGCTTGAATTATCTGCTTTCCTTCAGCAGAGTGCAATGTGGTTACATTTTTGAAGTTCAACATTTAACAAAGAGAACAAGCATGTGGCTTACATTAATAATTATCTACAAAATCCTATCTAGCTAGGCTGGCAGCCTTCACATATCTTCACAGAGACAACCAGCAATTTCATGTAATGGTGTAGCAGTTTAATATCTTTTACATTTTATCAGACTAAGTATGCCACTGAAGAGCAGGTTAGTGAGCTAGACAATAGTATTTAGTTATAGCAGTATTAAACAATATCAAAACTAAATAATGGAATACGTATTTTATATATTAGTATTTCTTGTTAAGGCTGCATGAAATTGCCAAAAGTGCAACATCGATGCATCAATTCAGAGCTGTTTCAAAACCATAAAGAGTCATAGTCATAGAGTCATAAATTTTAACTAGGCTAACAGCCTGGGGGGGGGGGGCTTTCTAAGCCTACCCAAGTTTTCCCAAAAGAATAATGATGTCCTGTATCTAAATAGGACACTGAGGGCTAGGCATTTAAAAGCTACCTCTGTCCATAAGGGACATAGATGCCAGACTTGGTATAAATGTCCTATTCCCTGTCCACTGGTCTAGGTTCTGATTTAACTGAGTAATAGACAAACTCAGCTTTACATGGATGGGAAGCCTGTTTCACAAGAAGGGCCCTCTCTGGGACACATTTCTGTCTCTCCAGCATGTTCTGTTTAAGTCACGGACAAAATTCAGGTCCTTATACCTTATATTTATGGTATTGTTTGATTTATGAATATGCAGGAGATTCATAAGTGCGGAGTTTGTGGATGCCTTCTAAACCAGGTTTAGATCAAACCTCAGCAATCTATAGGAGACTGAGGTGAGAGAAATGATTTATTTTTTTATTTACATTTGTTGACTGGGAGAGTCCGACTGGACACAGGTCCGTTTTCAGCAGAGGCCCGGGGAGAAAAGCTCCACATTAAGTATTATTTGCATTATACAGTTAAAAAACATAGCATTTAAATATAGACATTAGTCCAGTTAAGGACGCAAGACAAGAAGAAAACAGATGTAAAACAGCTGTAGAACATAGTACAATTTTAAAATATGGTGACATATACTAAACATTGTTACAAATGTAGTTGAGATTCATCAGTGAACAATTGAATCTGTTTTTGAGGTACATAACAGCCATTAGCAGTTGTTGCTACAAGAAGTTAGTATTATGTGGTAGGTAGCCTCGGAACATGAGTGGCCAAGCTTGCTAAGAGTAGGCTGTTGATAGGGGGGCTGAGAGAGGTAGAGGGTGGGGGGAGTGGATGATATTAGAGGAGGGGGGTTGCAAGGGCATATCTGGCAAGTTTTGAAGTGTGATTTTAGTAAGGATTTAAAGTGGGTGCAAGAAGTTACAGAGGTAATTGAGGATGGGAGGGAGTTCCAGAGTTTGGCTATAGTGTAGGAGAATAATGCTTCTCCAGCAGAGTTAATGGCTCTTGTGACCTGTAGGAGGTTTTTGTGGCTGGATCTTAGTGGTCTCATGGTTATGTAGGGTTGGAGTAGATTCTGGAGGGATGGGACTTTTAGTGGTTGGTTTATTAGTTTGTGGGCGAGTGTGAGTTGGTACCATTGAAGGAGGTGGGGGAGCTCTACCAGCCCAGTTCTACTAGTGAGAGACAGTGGTGAGTACAGTAGGAAGCCCCTGTGGTGAATTTGGTGATTTTGTTGTAGCAGGTTTTGAGCTTATTTAGATTGCATTGTCTAAGGATAGTAAATATTGGAGAGGCATAGAGTAAGGTAGAGATAAGATGAGAATTTGCTACCGAAATTTTAGCTGCTTTGGTAAGTAGTTGCTGATTTCTATATAATGCTCCTAGTTTTTTTGTGCAATCTTTTTAATGGTCATGGAAATGTGAATGTCAAAGTTCAGTTTATTGTCTATTTCTACTCCTAGTAATTTGGTGTGTTCTGTAGGATGGATGCTGGTGTTGTCTTTTGTTGTGATGTTAAAGTGAGAGCTGTCTAGGGTAAGTTTGGTGGGTTGGAAGATTAGTAATTTTGTTTTGTTTGGTTTGAGTATTAGTTGGGCATCGGATAACCAATTTCAATAGAAGAAAATGCTTCCTGTGTGACTTTTTGCAGTTCTGGTAGGGAGTGGGCTGTGCAGATGATGGTTGAGTCATCTGCATATTGTATGAGTGTGTCATGTGTTGTGGCTGAGGCTAGATTATTGATGAAAATAGAGAAGAGTAGGGGTGCCAGGATGGACCCTTGGGGAACTCCTATGGAGACTGGTAGTTGGGGGGATAGGTTGTCCTGCCAAACAACTGCTTGTTGGTGATCAGATAGGTAACTCTGAAACCAGTTGATGACTGGTCGAGAGAAGGATAGGTTATTGAGAAGAGAGATGAGTTGTTTGTGTGGGACCATGTCGAAAGCTTTAGAAAGGTCTAGGAAGGTAGCTGTGGCGAGATAATCTGCATTTTTATTTTGTAGGATAGTGTTAGAGAAACAAAGTAAGGCAGTGGTGTTGCTATGGTTAGGTCGGAAACCATGTTGTGTGTTGTAGAGGAGGTTGTTAGCAAGGAGGTGATCTGAGACTTGAGAATAAATGCATCTCTCTAGTATTTTGGAGAGTGGCGAGAGAATAGCTACGGGGCGGTAACTGGTTAGATCTGTGGAGGGGTCTCCTTTGTGTAGGGGAATTATGTGTGAGACTTTCCATAGTGTAGGAACATAACTTTCTGACAGAGATCTGTTAATCAAGAGTGATACGAGGTAGACTAGAGTGTCAGCTGCAAGTTGAATGTATTCACCTTGGAGGTTGTCTGTTGCTAATCTGGTGATTTTAAGTTTAGTTAGTAGTTGTTTTATTTTGGAGGTAGGAACAGGAGAGAAAGAGAAGCTAGTTGGGAGATTGATAGTTCTAGCTGATGGTGTGGGTTTATGGGGGGGGTTGTGTTATCTAGCTAGTGATGGTATGATTTGTGTGAAGTGATTGTTGAAAGATGTAGCAATATTTTTGGAGGAGTAGTTAGGAGTGGGTGTACTTACTTTACCTGGGTGGAGGATGGAGTTTATTGAGGACCAGAATTGTTTGGGGTTATGTTGGGAGGAGGTAAGAGCAGACTGGTATTGGATTTTGTCCTGTTTTATAAGCTTTTTGGTTCTATTGCGTAGTTCTAGGAATTTTTCCCTAGTAGAGGGGGTTTTGGTTTTGCACCAATTGTCCCACGCTTTATCCCTGTTTTTCATTTCAGACTTCGTGTTTTTTTGTAGCCATGGGGATTGTTGGGATCTAGTTCAGGAACGTCTTATGGGGGCATGGTAATTAAGGATGATTAGGAATGTTTTATTAAAGTAGTCAACTGCGTCATCTAGTTTGAGGTATTTTAGAGGTTGCCAGTTACAGTCTTTTAGGGATGAGCTGAATGAGAGAGGGTTGAAGTTAGTCTTTTTGCATATTTGACTGTAGATGATGGGTTTTGCTTTATAAAATATGTTTTCTTAGTAAGAAGGTTGGGGAGTGATCACTGAGGCTGTCAGATAAGCAGCCTGCTATATATGACTGGGGGCACTTATTGACTAGTATCCAATCAAGGGTAGTGTGTTTGTTGGAGTTATTTATCCTAGTAGGTGACTGGACTAGTTGGGTGAAGCCATGAAGATTTACATGATGGGTTGGGTGGTTGCTAGAGCAGGATTGCCAGTCAGTGTTGAAGTCTCCTAGAATTAAAGTTTCTTGGGGTAGGTGGTGGGTAGTCCAGCTGAGGAGGTTTTCAAGTGAATGGTTGTTGTGGCCAGGTGGGAAGTAGCAACCTATTATGTTTAGGGTTTTATTTTGGTTTATTTTAAGGTTGGTATGTATTATTTCTTCCTTACCTATTTGGGGAACTTCTAACTTTAAGATCTGGATGTCTAGATGCTGCTTAAATATTATAGCTAGATCACCTCCTTTTTTGTTTAGTCGGTCTACTCTTAGTATATTGTAACCAGTAGGGAGGATTTGCTCATTAGTAATGTGTGGTTTCAGCCATGTTTCTGCAAGGATCACTACATCAGGGGAGTAGAAGTCTATGGTGGCATGGAATTCATGCACCTTGTTGCATATACTTCTAATATTTAGGCTTATCAGAAGGAGGTTGGTTAGCTTACTATTAGCTGTGATTTGGGAGATGTGGTTTGTAGTCTGATTATGAGGGGAGGGGTTGGAGATAGAGGGACCAGGATTAGGATGGATGTCTCCACTGAGAGCTAGGTTGGATATGGATGAGATTATTAGTTTTATCAATTTCTGTATAAGTTTGCTTATAAGGGAAGTTTTTTATTGTGTTCTGTGGGCAATAGGTATGGTGGTAGGGTTATGTTAGGTTGGGGGGTTGTTTTTCGTTTAGGTATTGTGGTTTGTAGTCTATATAGAGGGTGTATTGGGAAGGTTGTTGACCTGATGAGAGAGTAGTAGAGTAGAGGTGGGATATGAGTGGTGGTGTGTGTGGTGGTATAGTGGTAGTGGTTGAGTGCAGGAATGGTGGAGGTTTGGTAAGATGTGATGTATGCAAGAATTGTGCATGCAATGAGTATAGGTATGGTGTGCTTATACATATTAGCTGAGTAGGAGGGATAGTGGTGAGAAGTTGTAGGAGGAAGTATAGGTGTGGTGATGTTATAGGTTGAAGGGTGGGAGGGGCTACTGTTTGTAATAAAGGTAGGACCACTGGGGGTGGGTGGGAATTGGGGGAAGGGAGGGTAGCGTAGCAGGCAACAGATGAAGGAAGACTATCAGTAGGTTTATAGGTTATAATGAAAAGGGCTGGCCCTGATTAGGCTGCAATTGTTCTTATGGGGAGGGGGAGGATCAGAATAGACCAGAAAAGTGGTGGATAGCAATAGTATGATGAAAAGGGCTGGCCCTGATTTCACAGATATGCAAGTCTACAGAAACAATAAGAAAAGGTAGTAAGTACTCTGTCTTGCTTGTTTTGCATACCTGTCTTATTGAAATAAAATAAGCCAATTTTACCACGAAGTTATGTGGAAATTGGAAAGACAAGAATTTATAAGAGAAAAGGTTTAGTAGAAGTAGTGAAACAGCAGAGCATACAAATAGTACAGCATCTAAAGACAGATTGCAGTTAGAAGTACAGAATGGGGGGGCAGCTAATGTTCTGAAAGCAATAAGAAAATCAGTAGGTACTTTGGACTTACTTGTTTTGCATGCCTTTCTTTTGAAATAAAATAAGCACTTGCAACCAGGAGTATGTGGGATTTAGAAAGACCACAAGTTATAGGAGAAAGGGTTTAGTAATACTAGAAAAACAGCATGGCTTTCAAATAGTTGAAACAGCTTGCAAAGGGAGACTGCTGTTAGGAAGTACAGTATGGGGAGGGGCAAACTAATGTCTGTGATGGAGTGTTTTACTTAAAAATAGGAATTAAACAAGGACTAGCAATTAATTTTGTCTGGAGGACAAAATATACTTTTTGTATATTTTGAAAATAACACTCATTCCAAGGTTTCCTGGTTCTGTTAAAGAGCACTGCAGGCCAATAGATCAAACTTGGCTTTGTGGAGATCCAGGGAAAGTAGAATTAAAAGGAGAAGCTTAGGTATGAGCACTCCATTCAAAGAGACAAGCATATACACCAAGAGGATTTTAAAATTAGAAATGGCTTTAAGGTGCTCTGTATAAGGCAAGTTTGTTATGTTTTGTATTATTTTTGTAAGGAACCTCTGAGGTTGTTCTAGTTGCTGCATATGCCTGGTCAGGTACATACCAAAAGGAGCATTGTACCCTATGACTGGTCTGATAGCAGTGGAGTACACAGTGGAATAATTACTTCTTTGGACCCAAATGCCATGCCCTTCATCATAAGTTGCACAACATAAAAGGATTTCCTCATCACCGTGGCCACGTGGTGGTTGAAGGTTGTGTGTACCTAGATCCCTGACCACTGGGTCAACCCTTAGGGGGTCAAGATGAATGGGACTGAGTCAATATAATCAGAATGTAATGACTTTTTGTCTATTCAGGACAAAGACATCATAATATTAACTCTGAAGATGGTGTCAGATATGTGTTCTTTAGACTACAGTCTTGCGCGCCTTTAACTGAGGTATATTCAACCAATGGATGTAGTAATTACCACAGAGCAAATGAGTCCTTACCAGATATCATTATTGCAGTGGAAACAACCAATAGCTCTCACTGGAATGACTTAAAACTGGTTCTGACTGGACAGACAAACAATGATGCCATCTTCAATGTATGAGTTGTAAGGGAAGTCACTGAGGAAGTTATGACCAACAGTCTCCTCATTAATCATGGTATCATCATCTTTTTAAAATTAAGCTTTTATAAAGAACACAGGGAAACAGAGATCACTGCTTTCAGTGTTTTCCTTAGGTAAAAGATAGAAGTTAAAAAAAAAAACATCCCAACACTCCTAAATTGACAACTATATGAAGTGCTACTGACTTTCTTTATCCTTGCTTATGATCTCATTATAAATTGCAAAGTACTGCTGTAAAACCATGGTAGTTATCTCATACAATTATAAAACAAAAATTGCACATTGCAATGAACATGTTTCATCCAAAGGAGAGCAGTGCTTAACTCATGCATATAAATTCCCTACTTGAATATTCCCTACTCACAGTGCATTGGAATTTGTGTACATCTATAGCATTTTACATCAGATTTGTAGGAGTTGTATAGCTATCCACACTGCAGCTGTTCATATGCATGCTTGCAACAATTTGCATTAGTGGTGTTCTGCAGAAGGTCAATTCATCAGTTCTGCAATTTTCAGTTTTGATGCTGGCATAATAATATGTAAATGTATTACTCCTGTACAAAAAAAAAAAAAAGAAACAGGAAAGAACACACATTCATTAAAATGAAGGGAAGAGAGTTGCCAGCTGTTGGTACCTTCAAGCAGTCTGAAATATAGTCAAGAGAAATGCAGTTTGCCCACTATGCACAATGAGATCTGTTAATGTCATTCATTAGTATTATATGATAAAATTGGTATTTGTGTTACAGCGAAACAAATAACAGTGAGCCAAATGACAAAAGTAAAATAATTGCATTTGCTTACATCAGCTGTGTCATGGCTGAAAAGAGTCCCCTGGCAAGCTCACTTACCCATTTAACAAATGCTAATTAAATTGTTAGAAAAATAAAAATAAAGAAATAACAGAGTACTTTTCTTCTCAGCAGATTACTGCCACTTTTGTCATTTAAATAACTTATCAGATAGCAAAACTATAATTCTGACTCCTTATTTCCCATTACTGATTCATGTAACTATTATTTTGTGACTAGTTTTATTACAAAGCTCAGCAAAATGCTTTTACCTAGGAAGTAAATTTGTTATTTTTTTCATGCTGTTGGAAGAATTAGACATCCTGCAGGGGTACCTATGATAAAGCTTATAATGACAGTTTGTACTAACATTACATAGGCTGCTTGCCTCATAATACATTTTCTTTATTCTTTGGTCTTAAATGCCCTGTATGAGTGAGACCCATGTCACTAAAAAGCAAACAGCCAGTTACATACCCTTCATTAAATGTCAGGAACCACCTACATATCTTGAAATGATGACTAAAATCTGCTGAATATCATAATTATGTGGTATCTGTTGTTTGTGGAACTCTTGCCATAGTACTCCTAACAGGAAACATTTTCATGCCAAATATTTTAATTTTCATGGAAATATTTTATATAAAGTATGATAAATGGAATGGTGTATCTCTTTTTATTGTAAAACCGAAGCTCCTTATGAAATTAAGGTATTAATTCCTAGTCTGCGTACATATTGCTTTGAAACTGACATTCTGTCTTCTGTTTCATGTAATATGGATGATATCAAGTGCTTTCATAATTTTCCATCTATAATTCAAGTGTTTGATGCCTCAGCCATAATGTTAACTGTACTTTATTTTTACCATTTAACATTTCATTGCAGTGCCCTTTTGACCTGAGTACAGATTTGTCTGCTTGCTTCCTAAACCAGCCATGTGAATTTGTAATTCATTGACATCAAAATGCATCATGGCACATTTTTTCTGTACAAGCAGCACCTGTGAATGAGATAAAATAGTTTACAGTTCCTATTTAAAGTCTGATTATAAAACAATGAGATGAATTAAATTCCACAACCAGCAGATGCAAAATCGCATTAGTTAAACCACTTACTAGAGTTTGGGCACACTTTATGATAAAGTGATAAATACTGATAATTTAGTTTGTAATTACGGGAAATGTTGCTGTTTGTAAACTAACTTTATGTGTGGTACATTGAGGTCCAATGCTATCATGCTTAATGACCCATACTTATTGGCTTCTTGTTTTAATAAAATACTTTCCCTTAACATTAGCTTGCAATGAAAAATCTGTTTACTGCATTACATTTGTTTCATTTGGCTTTACTTCTCTCTTCTTCTAATGCAGTTGAGTGCATGTGCTGTTTTTATTGCTGAGTAAGGAGTATAGTAGAACCACAAAAGTAGTGCAGGAAATATACATAAACTGAAGAAGAAGAAAAGAAAACTTTTATGAACACCATGGGAAAATTAATGCTATTAAATGTTTTGGAAGTCAGCTACTTGAACAGCAGCCATGAATTTTCAACATCTATTTTCTTGTGTCCAGTAAAATACAGGAGACATTTTTTAAAGCAGCAATGAAACAAATTTAGAAAAAAAAATCTTACCTTTTTAAGTAATAAATATTCGACTGACTGCAGATCACTATTTATTTGCAATATAGCCTCATTTTCCAAATGTTTACTGATGTGAAGCGCTTGCTTCTGCTGTTTATCTGAGAAAGTATATTTGTCACACCCAGCTTTCAAACATCAGCATTAACTTCACAGCAACTGTCATATTAAAATACATTTATGTATTAAGCAATTAAACAGTGAGCAATACTTGGCAAGATGTGCTGGTGTGGTCTGTGGTTTTATTCAAAAATAACTTTAATACAATTGTGCAGTTCAGTTGTGTCACTGAAATACACGTGATGCATTATCTTATTCGTTTATTTGGTTGAAACATTTTATAGTTTAAGTTACAACAGAATGCCTTATAAATGCATTCATTTATTTGTTTACTTATTTGCTTAATATATCATTATCATGTAATGTCCATTTTGGAAAACCATTTTCACTTAAGTATTAGGGACAGAAGTACTGATCTTAAGAAATGTTAAACCAATTATTTTAGTATCAGTGTTAGCATTAGTGTTAATTTTAATTATTCAATATACAAACAATGGTCATAAGTACAACATAAATAGCACAAAATTTATATCCCAATCTTGGTAAGTGTACAGCTTTAATAAATACAATACAAAACTGGAATAAGTTATTAGAAATAATGAGAAGCATAGTGAGAAAGCAGTACAAATAAGCCGGCATTCTACATATGATCCTCTTACGTAACAATATACTTCAAAAAATATATAGCACTTGAGTATGTAAGGCAGTGCCAAACATAAAGTCAGCAATGGTCAGTGCCCACAATAAAGATGCGTTAAAGGTAAAAGAAAATAACAACTATAGAATTGTATAAGCATTGCTCTGGAAGACTCACTACATTAACAGGAGTAATTATATGAAAACAAAAGAAAATATGTGATTATCAGAAAAGTAATACGTTGTTCCACAGCAAGTTGCACTGGAAGTAACTTTTTGAAATGGTCTTGCATGCTTGTTTAGCTTAGATGTGGGTCAGTTTGTAGGGTATTTTATTCTAAACTTTGCTATGGCATCCAAAATACACAGGCTGTACCTGTTGTCTGATTTAAGTAGAGAGGCCATTCTATTTGCAAATGGTCTGAGCTCTTGTGGAGTTTATCTCCATTTAATAGTCTCAGAAAAGGATGGACTGCTATGAATTTAAAAGAGTTTGTGGCAAAATGCAATTGGATTTGATCAACATGGTGATCATACTCTAATTAATACAGGTCATCCAAGGAGGTGAAGTTATGTCGGCTTATCATTATGATCTGCAGCAAAACAGGCGACTCTGTTGGATCCTAGTTTATAATGAGAGGAAGTCTGTCATGTTGTGAGAAGATGAGTGCAGTAAAGAAGTGATGGAATGAGAATGCATTAGCGATGGACAATGGACGGTATTTGTAAGAAAAAGTCTTCTAGGTTTTTGGTTGGTCCAGGAAACTACATTATTCACATGCATTTCAAGCTTGCATCGTTTTTCAAGAGTGCAGTTTAAATGTTTACTAGAGCTGATTTCTTCAATCCATGATCAGGCAAGTGAAGTAATACTGAGGCACACACATAGCTTTTATATGAATTGAAGTCCTGGCCTAAGAAAGAAAGACAAGTCTGTAATGCATAGAAACTGCTACAATTTATTTTTTAGCTGAGTCAGTTAAGTGGCTCTATAATATAATAGGTGAGTCATCAGCATCTTGTGTTACTGAGTTACTATATTGACCTGACTCCCTATAGAAATGCCAGCACCTGAAATGCAGAATGCCGACAAGCCAAAAAAAAAAAAAAAGACCAAAAACATAAGAGAACAGTGAATCTTGAAAATCACTCTTCTTTAAACGTCTTTTAGAATGGGGACAAGGCTCCCCTGCACCCCCAAACTTATATATAGACCAATTCTGAGATTGACTTACCTTGGAGAAAAGATAATATCCCAAGAAATAGCATCTTGGGCTTAGTATATTTAAGTCTGTTCTTTCAGCCATTCAGTCTCTGTATTTTGGGATTCACTGTAGTGGCTCTTAGTATTTCAAATGATTACCTATTGACATACTATATCATTAAAGAAAACTGAACAGAAAGAGACCCAACATATATCCACAAGAAACTCCAACATGAGTAACTATGGAAAAAGACATTATAGAGTCCTGCATGTTTTCTTTCAGGCAGAGAAGCATTTCATGAAATTGGAGGTGAGACCGAGACTAGTAAGTCAGTATCTCCAAATGACTGGACTAACAGACAGTGTCAACTGCCTCTGAGAGACTAACATATTACAATTGTTTAATTGGCTACAGATGAATTGTACCACATCTAGAAGGGTTCTTCCAGTTCCATAAGTGGGCCCAAGTGGGCCAAAACATGGTGAGAGTCTAAAACAATGCACAGACTTACAAGATATTGGAGAACCTTTAAGTTTAAGCATTTCTGAAGAGACTGATAAATAGGTGGGAGAAAGAGAGAGAGCAGGGTAATAGTCTAGTAATATATTTTTTGACTGATGATCCATCTTTCTGAAGTAGAATAATGGGTGTCCAGAAGTTAGGAACACATATTTCCTTAATGGAATGATTCATAAGTGCAGAGATGGGGAAAACAGTACATCTAGCTGGTATTTTAATAATTCAGGAGAGTTGTCAATAGCAACAGAGCCTGGCTTCATTATGATCAGAAACTTGAGAATTAAATTAGTGGATTCAGCCTGCAAAGTAAATGTAGTGGATAGGTTTAGGAAGGAGAACTATAGATATGATTACTGTTGTTTACAATAAGAGTTTTATCAGAGTCATGACAGTATTTGACAATGAAAGAAGAAGATGTCAGAAATAAAGTATGACTAGGATGGAAAAGTTGGTCTGTGCTTTTCCAGGACTGCCCACAATATCTGACATGTTTATTTCTGTGTTTGATTGTTTTTTTTTTTTTTTCTTTGTTTTTCTATTTAAAATGGTGCATTTCAACCTATTCCATGCATCTTTAAATTCTACATAGTTCAATTCAAGTTTAGATATAAGGTATCTGGACCACAAATGATCTCTTTCATCATTTACTTCATTGTTGGTGTAACTTAAGGTAAAATACTAGATTTAACAGGTCTTTCATAAATAAACAAAATTCAGAAATACCAAGATTAAATATCACAATGCACCATCCAATAGTAACTAATAAATGGATTTCAGATCAAAATTTAGGTGGCTGGCACAAACTTTTCAATATTTTTGGAGACAGAGAAAGAGAGGGAGGGGGAGATAGAGAGAGAGAGACCGAAGGAATATATCTGAGCTTATGAATTTTATCATAATTCCTAGAAAAGTTCTTGGTGATTACTTGGAACATCTGATACGACTCCTGAGAAGACCATAGTTTAGTGACTTGGACAAAGATCCAAGTTCAAAGAGCTTTCTCTACTCTAGTTATGTTTTTTTCCTTGGTAGTAAAGTTTGTATGTTGGCTGAGATTATATGGTTGCATATTAGGGTGCCTGCCGTAATGGGTAGATAGTTTTGATTCAATACAAAGGCACTTATACAGTAGTATTCATAGTGTTGGTGTCTGTTTGCATGTAGTATTAACCCATGAAGAGCGGAGGTATGTCATTATGCAAATAAGGTCAGCAGAGATGATTTATGCTGACTACAGAAACGTGAAGTCATTTTGATGAACACAGTTCCCTACAGCAAAAGCGTAAAGTACTTAGGGGATAAAAGCATTAACGGGAAAGGTATTACATAGACAAGGTACATTAGACATTGGTGCATTAATATAATGCATAGAGATAAGCATAAAAGGGCCTCATTTACATACAACATGTGTAATGAACCATTTAAAGCACCATATTACCTAGTAATTACTTGAGTTAAGTAGCAAATTAATTAGAAAACCACAGATTTTAAAAGAAAGGAAAAAAAATAATAAAAATAAGGGAAATTAATATGGAACAGTTCAAAATGAGGTGAATTCACTTCAAGAAATGTTTTATTCATATGATGAGTGTATTACTACAATACTGCAAAGCTGTCATTTCTAAACAAAAAATCATTACAGCAGCAGTGGAAATTATTAGCAATCATGGAGAAAATCAGTTACTTTTGTGTCTTTTAGTGAATGTGCATATTGTAGAAGTACTGAAGGTGGCAAGAATATTTAGTTGGCAGAACATGTTGTGTTTTTACTGGCAGATACTTAGCCATTGCATGTGGCAACCATGTGTAGGAGCTAATGGAAGTATGATGGGCCTTTGATACCATTCCCCACTCAGGAATCACAAAAAAACTCACTAAGCTAGGCATCAGCCCTTATATCACTAGGTGGGTTGCAAATTGGCTTACAGGTAGAACCCACACTGTGAAAGTAGCTGACTCCAAGTCAGACTGCCGACCAGTCACGAGTGGAGTCTCACAGAGTTCGGTCCTGGGTCCTCTCCTATTTGGTTTCTACTTCTCTGAAGTCCAGGCCAACATTAAGGGACTCTGGCTGACAAAGTTCACAGACAATTGCAAGTTAGGAGCTATTATTAACTCCCTAAGTGATATTGACATCCTCCAGAATGCCCTGACTGAGACCAACAACTGGTGTCAGAACCATGGCCTTAAACTCAATGCCAGAAAATGTGTTGTCATCCCTTTGAAAAAACCTGGTTCCCATGAATTACCACATTGATGGTAGTCCACTGAACACAGAAGACATTATAAGAGATCTGGGAAAACAGGCTGACAGCAACCTCTCTTTTGACCACCACATTGCCACTGTGGTCAGAAAGTCGTTCTATGTGGCACATCTCATTACTAAGGGTCTTGCATCCAGGAAGAAAGAGGTCATTGTCTCCCTCTACTCTTCCCTCATTAGGCCAATCATTGAGTACAATGTCCCATTTGGCATGTACCTCACTAAACACCTGCAACAACTGGCAAGGCCACAAAAGTACCTCACAAAGAGGATCTTAGGTCTTAAACATTTGTCCTATATGGACAGACTCAAAAAGCTCAAGCTATTCTCTGTCTCATATCAGCTACTTAGAGGCAATCTCTGCTTGACTTACAAAGCCATGTCTGACTCAGCTCTGTTAGAAATGCTACATCTAAAGAAATCCCAATCCCTCCACACCACATGCTCCAGAGACCTCAACCTAATTACCACAATCAACAGAACATGATGGAGGGACAGGTTCATAACCCAAAGACTGCCCATGCTATGGAATAGACTTCCCATACATGTCAAGCAGAGCACCTCACTGGCCCTCTTCAAGAGAAATCTTGATGAGTGGATGGGAAATAGAAAATTCACCCCAGGGATCACTCCAGTAGCTTTACTCGACAGAGACACTGGGAACTAAGGTCAGGTGGCACGATACCAGGGTAATCCTATGGGCTACGCTTGTAAAGGCTCCAGGGCCATTAGCTTAGTGCACACCTATGAACCTATGAACCTATGAATGTATTAGCAAACTGCTTTCTTCACTTGGCTGGACTCTGCATGTGTATATAATTACTAGGGTTGTGTCACATATGTTTTTTTGTTTTTTTCACAGTATGTCAAGTTCATGGATTTTAAAGCAGATATAATAGGTGCAACTAAGGTTTTTAAAACAAATGTGTGGATTGGGTGAATCTTTGTCTATGAATCATAAGTAGACTTCATTAGCATATGACGCTTCAAACTATTTCTCATTTACATCTCATGATAGCTAATCTACTTGATGTGCATCACTCATTAATGTAAATGGCCTCTAGGGATCACTGCCTAACTACACATATTCGCAGATATCATGGATACCCATAACATGTTCACGCAACAACCATGCATACTGGCCATTATTATAAATGGAGAGTTGAAGTTTGTTACAAAAAAACAAAAAAATAAACAAACAAGTCACAACCACAACTGCAAAAGCTGTGTCAGGTGCAGCTTCTGAATATAAAAAGACTGCACTGCTACTCAATGCATTATAGGATGCAGGCTATAGTAAGTAATATGACTTTGTTTGCATTGACTTTAATTAGTGAAGATGTTTAAGTTTCCTGTGAATAACCTTATCCTGCTTAATCAACATATGATGTTTCTGTCCCAAAAGCATTCAAAACCTTTGGGGATCACAACTCAAACTGTGACACTCCGAAGGTAACATTTATTTACTTATTTTTATTTTAATTTAGCATTTGTTTACTGGGAAAGTCCGACTTGGAATGAGACAATTTTGAGTAGAAGCCTGGGGAGAAATCCTCCAGATGCATGTATTTGTAACACACAAGGAAACCAGAGCACCCAGAAGAAACGCACACAAATGCAAGGAAGACATGCAGACTCACACAGAAGGCACCCCAACCAAGAACTGAACCAGAGAACATAGCATAAAAACATCAAGAACTAAAAAATGCACACACATATAAATATATATATATCAATTCACAAACTCAGAAAGGGCTACATTGATAAAAATGCAACAGTCACTTCCCCTCTCCTATCCAAGTGAAAAAAGTTGCTTTTCAGTGAAGGAGTTCTCAACATTGACCAAGTGGATGCTGACAAACAGTAGATTTCCCAAGATCTCCTTCGGAGTTAGTGTGGAACTGATTTTCTGGTAAGAAACAGGCAAGATGATCTGGGAATAAGACAGGTAGCCCAAGAGTACTGCTGTGATTGTTGACAGTTTCAAGGTTGTGATTTCAAAATCTCTGGCATTTTGTCTCAGCCATGTTTCAGAAGCAGTTAGTATTTTTGTTTGGTAGAGGTGACTTTAATAATGCATTAAACATGTTTTATACACACTTATTTCATTTACATGAACAGTGTTGATACTGCGCCTATTTTCCAATTATGTAATTATCTTTAGTTAGATCAAGAATAACACAGTGGCTTGAGAGACCTGGAATAAGTTAGATATCTTCAGAAAGTGAGAGATGAACAGGCTGAGCACTATACAATGTAGAGAAGGAATGTTTAACCATTATCTGTACCGTAATTCTCTCTCACAGAACTTGGTTAATTTTTACAATAGTACACTTGCTATATATCCTATATTTAAAACATTCCATTCTTATGGTGTCTAGGAGCATCTTACTAATGAGGATCTTAAGAGTTAACAATGTCCCTTTACTGGATACTAGACTCTGCCATGGTGTGGAAAGCAGTGATAGTTTGTGCATCATACCTAGCAAACTAGACCACAAAGGAGTAAGGACAGAAAACATACTTCAGTGTGCCATGCCATGACTTCATTGTCTTGACCCTGACTGACAGAGGGAAAGGCATTTCCTAATGGGGGTATATAAGAGAGGCCTCCTTGGGATTTGAGGCAGATTAGAACAGGTTGAATACTGTTTAGGATGACCCAACTAGGCATAGACGTTCACCAACTATTTGGGGTGCCCAGGCAGGTTGGCAAGTCGTCCACAGTTTTGTAAAGGCTGTCTAAAGAGATTTTGAGTACAGTTATTGAAGAATCCTATGACACATAAGAATAAAGAGTTTCTACAATGCATTCAGCTGGGAAAACGATACAATAGATTATCCAGGAATAAGTATTAACAATAAATGGAATGAGACTATTAAATTTAACTTCACTCAACTGGTAGCTATAATCAGTGACTTGACTAAAAAGTGGAACAAAATGTTTTTCACCATGGAAGACAGACTTACATTAATAAAAATTATTATTTTGCCCAAGATTTTATTTTACATACAATCATTGATTTTACCTCCTCCTAAGAAATTCTTCAAGCAAATAGATTCCCTATTACTAACTTTTCTATGGTTCCCCAAAGAAATCAAGAATAGCCTATAAATGGCATGTTAGAGCCTGGGACAGTAATGGGATTGGCTTTCCCAACATAGAATTATATTCCAAATCTGTTATTATTAACATAATACTACACTGCATTTCATCCATATACACCTCTAGCTGGGAACAACTACATGAAATGCATATAACTTCCTCTGAGAACTCAGAAACCCAATTTAAGGAAACCTTTGGAATTAACAAAATATTTTGGATACTCTGTGAATATTGCTTATATAATAAGTAATTTAGCCACTTCTGCATGGTATAAACCAAACATTTTATATTTTCAAAAATATAATTGACAACAATTATAGTCTAAATAACACCTTTTTCCTTACATTTCCCATAGCTTATACACCAGACTGCCTAGATACCTTCAATATCAATAAGATGTGGAATCTTAAAGAGAATAATCTAAAGTTTTGGCACCAGTTTATAGACGATAAGAACATCCAACCAATGAACTTTCTCTTAGCCAGATATAATGTCTGTCAAGATATTTGGCTCTGTATTCAATCATTAAGACAGTTTGTTGAAAATAAAGTGAGAGTGTCAATAAATCTGGAAACTGATATTATACCAAGATTGATACACCTATTCATATGGTGCAGTTCGATGAACATAAATTAAGCATATCACCTGTATATAAAATCCTATGAGAAGACTTGATTACTTTTGACCAAGCTTTTTGGAATTACTCCATAAAGATTAATGGTGAACCTTTATCTAACGATAATAAGAAACGGTTATTAAATTCAATAAAAACACTTCATCATCTTTATATTGGAGACTATATACCTAGAGATTTATTCATAGAAGCTTTTACACTCCACACAGAATTGACCTTATAACCAAGAGTAATGAAAGCAAATGCTGGAGATGTGGCGATATTCTTGAAGCCAACTGGGTTCATATGTTCGTCGAATGTAGAACTCTCACACAATACTGGAGTGATTTTAGACATTTTGCAAAAGCCCTGTGGTCTGACAACTGTCAAATTACTAGCTCTTTGATATTATTCAATGTCCCTACCCTAAGTGTAATTCCTCGACATCAGTTACCTGTTCGTTGGTTAATTCTATCTATTGCTTGAAAAATAATTACATTGAACTGGAAAAATAAGCAAGATCTTATGTTTACCAAGTGTATTTCAATAGCAAAATCTGTATGTAAAAAAGAAATGCAAACTATTTATCAGAGATCATGAAATGTAACACACAAAAGACTAGTTTGCCACAAATTGTAGAAATTGTTAGATAGATATTGATTACCTTTCTTGGATAAAACAAATGTTTATCATGGATGTTTGTATATAGTGTCAATATTTATTATGTTTTATAGTGTTTATTTTTAATACTTTATGTCCATGTTTATTTACAAAATTTAATAAAAATGTTTTTGGAAAAAAAAAAAGAAAAAAGAGTTTCAGTGAGGTTAAGGTGGTTCACAGCTGTTAAAAAATAATGGCCGATATTAAACAGAAGAGATCTCATACTAATGTGTCTATGGTAGTTTGCTGGTTAAAGTGTACATATAGAGTGACTTTTGAAGTGACCTTCTTGGTACTTAAATGGAAGGGAGGCTAAAACCTCATGATTGTACTCCTCTTCCTCCTCAAAACTGAAAGACATGTAAGAAAACTAACTAAAATCACTTGATATGGACATAAGCCACCCAATCTGTGCTTATATCTGTATCTGCATATTTACTTATTTTATTTATTTATTTACATTCATTTACTGGATAGTGTCCAACTGGACCAGGAGCCCATTTTCAGCACAGACCCAGGGAGAAAAGCTCTAACAAGTAATTGGCAGAAAAGCAGCAGTGGAAAAATACAGTACAGTATCACATACATGGTACAAATAGTGAAATATTTCACTAAACGTTACAAGGAAGCTAGTTCACAATGTACAAGAGCGTATAGAAATCATGAATCATGATAAGAATAAACAAACAATTTTATTACATAGTTGTTAGAAGAAAAAAAAAAAAAAACAAGTAATCTCCATGGTATCCCCGAAGTCTCAAAACAACCCACTAAACAAGTATAGTGGGTCCAAAAACAAAACAGTGTAAGAAACTTCTCTGCATGGAAGATTTTCAGTCCATATATCTCTAGTTAATCACTGTATATTAATCAGATCAGACAATAGTAGTAGAAGTAGCAAACAAACTGGTCTTAAGTAAAAAATAATAATAATAATAATAATAAAAAATGTATAATTGTTCAGAATTACTAAGTATTCAAAAGTAACTCAAGCAAGGCAGACAGTCTGTTTCCAGTCGAAAATCCTTTATTAAACAACCAAATCAAACAACCCCTTCCTGAAGTTTACCTCTTCCCATAGCTATACTTTAACCACTTTCTTAGATATGCAGATTTCCAAGGACACCAACAATAACAGAATCACCACTGATCTATTCAGAAAACCAATGAGTGTTAACTTATTATTCCACAGTAAAAGTCTACATCCTACAAAAACCAAGTATAATGTAGTGAAGTCCCAGGGCTATAGATTAGCTAGAATTACCACAGAGATGGAACCATTTTTGAAAAACCTGAACAGCTTAGAGAATGATTTTCTAGTGGGAGGCTATGAAAGTCAGATGCTAAAAAACCTCCTGGAATTCATTATAGAACTGAAAAGGACTGAAGCACCTCCACACAACCTCCCCAGTAGGAGAATGTTAAGACGTCCCACGGAGAATAACAAATGCAAAAATAACTGCATCCTAACTTACACTTTGGATTATCACAGTATCAAAAATGTTATTGAAGAAAACTGGGACATTGTCACAGGAAGGCCTTTTCTGATTAACATCTTAGGTGAAGCCTCATCCTTTGTTTATAGGAAGGCCAGGAGCATTAGAAGTTTTGTTGAATTTAAACCTAGACCATATGAGAGAAACACTAAAAGATGTGAAACTATTTGTACATTTTGTATATTTATACAGCAATGTGATAGTTTTTATTGTCTTTATTTAAATAAAATCATTAAGACCAGTGCAAAGGGTGACTGTAACACTACAAAGGTAATTTACAGAACACAGTGCAATGAATGTGATGCAATCTATGTGGGCAAGACTTTAAATAAACTTAAGCGTAGGATTTCATGTCTGTCAGAAATCTGCTCTGGATGAAAAAATAATGTACTAGCCAAACACCTTTCTCTTCATAAAAGATACACAAGTTTTAAGTTCCAGATCCTGGATTGCATAGACATGGGTGATCTTGAAGGAGACATCCTGAATATTCTGGAGAAACATGAACTCAGGTGTCAATTAAAGCTTCAACTCTTTTAGGAAGCCTGGACTAAACTACTACTGTTCAATTAAAAGTGTACTGGAACTTAAAAAAATTGCCACATTGTTTACACAACTAATTTTATTTTATTCTACCAGTTGGTTTTAAATACCATTTTAAATCAGTTGTAAGTTAAGTGTATATTTTGGTTTCATCATCATACATTCTTTTCTTATTATTTTTTCTTTCTTTGGTTCTCTTTTTTCCACTTTATTCAAAATGATGCGTAATAACAATACTGACTAATTATACAATAATATTTTTATAGATAGTGTTTAGGATTCTTGTACACAAACCTGAAGAAGTCTAGAAGGATGAAAGTGATCTTTGTTAACAATAGGTTATGAAAATAGAATATGATTTTTGTAATTGATTTTTTACATGCAAAGTGTATATGTATATATTTATATATATTTTTTGATTGCCAAATGGACTAAGGTTGATATATTTCCAGCCATGTAATATATTGTCTTGGATAAAATCACAGACTTAATAATCTACTTAATAATTTGGTTCAATAAGACGTACACATCATTATAAATGTTATTTAAATACATAAAAGTTATATTATTATGACAGCTACTAAGTAGGGCAGGACCAGCTCGAATGTCACACTGATGGGGAAGGGATATGAATTTAACATGTGTACCAATAACACTTTATTTTACAGCACAATAAACCAGTCCCTTGCCTGATAAAAAAGTATATATATATTTAGAAAGCTTGTGAGGTGTGAGGAAACTATTACTCTATTTTTGTTTTACTTGGATCACTTGTCTGTGTACTTAATAAAGGATTTTTGACTGGAAACAGACTGCCTGTCTTGCTTGGATTACTTTTGAATACTTAGTAATTCTGTACAATTATATATTTTTTATTATTTTTTTTTACTTAAGACCAGTTTAAGTTCACTACTTCTCCTACTATTGTCTGATCTGATTAATATACAGTGATTTACTAGAGATATATATAGGGACTGAAAATCTTCCACACAGAGAAGAAGAGAAACAAGCAGACAAGTAATAACTTGCTATCTTATAGGAGAGTATAAGTTGGTATGTATACAAAGTTGATCGATTTAAAGTAAGAGACATCAAGTGGGTGTAATTAGCCTGGAATTGTGCAGGAGCATAGCCAGTGATTAGTGAGATGTTCTTTAGGACTAGTTTGAATTTGTGACTGTTTGGATTTTTTTAGGATGTGTTAGGGTAGTAAGTTCCAGGTTTTGGCTATTTTATTAGAGAAGACAGCCTCCATAGTAGTTATGGGATTTAGTTACTTTTAGAATTAATTTGTCTGATAATCTAAGGGACTTAAGGTTTGTATTAGGTTGAAGTAGGTCAATGACAGTAGGGCAGTTAATGGTTTTTTGGATGACACTGTGGGCAATGGTTAGTTGGTTGAAAGATAATAGGTTGGGTAGTTCAATCCAGATGAGTTGGTGAAGTGCAAAACAGTGATGAGATTTATGGGGTTGGTTTACGGCAAACTTGTCTATTTTGTTATAGCAGGTCTCTAAGTTATTCAAATCAGACTTGTGCACATTGGTAAAGATTTGGGAGCAATAAAGGAGAGTGGATAGTAAGTGGGATCTGGCTGTGAATAGTATAGCGTTGTTGGTTAGGTATGGTCTGGCCCCATAGAGTGAGCCAAGTTTGATGTGGACTTTATTAGTTGTTAGTGATATATGTTTGTTGAATTTTAGACACTTGTCTATTGTTATGCCTAGAAACGTAGTTTGATCAACTGATTCAATTTTTGTACCATTAGAGGACTAGATTGTGAGAGGGGGTTGGTTATTTTTAGCTTTTTTATTACAGAAGACCATTAGCTTAGTTTTGTTTGGGGTGAGTATAAGTTGATGGTCACTGAGGTAGTTTTCTATGTCTTAGAGAGATTTTTGTTTTTTCTTGTAGTTCCTGAGGTGAGGGGTCTGAGTAGATAAGAGTGGTGGTGTCTGCATATTGAAAGATAGAGGCTAGTTGAGTGGAAGTACTGAGATTATTGGTAAATATGATAAAGAGGAGAGGTCCGAGGATGGAGCCTTGGGGAACTCCAACAGAGATGAGTAGAAGGGGAGAGGTTTTTTTTTCCCATTTGGTAGACTGCTGACAGATAGCTTTGAAACCAAGTCAGGGATGTTGCTAGCTTGTTGAGAAGGATTCAGTGAGATACTGTAATGCATCTTTGTACATATCAAGGAAAATTGATGAGACATGTTGGCCTTCATTTTTGAGGAGGTTTGCAGTGTTAGCGAACATTATAATTGCGGTATTAGTACTATGCTTAGGTCAGAAGCCATGCTGGGAATTGGATAAGAGGTTGTTGTTAAGGAAATGGTAAAGGAGTTGTTGATGAATGCATTTATATACCCAAGAATACATATTTATAAACTCAAGAATACATATTCAACACAAATTTTGGTCTACGGATGATTCAGCTTGAAATAATAAAGTGTAATACACATGGTACTATGGGTCTACTTCACTTGACTGAAATCTCAAAATGCTGAATTTCATTTGACTGAGACCACAATACCTAAATTTTAAAATACTGAAAACTCATTTGACTGAGTCTCATTATAATGAAAGCTTACAATGCTGAATTTCAAAATACTGAATTTTTAGCCATAGATATGATGTGTGTTTCCCTTCACCAGTGACTTGCTTGTGATTAAAACACATTACTGTAACTTAAAGTGCCGACTGTCAGAATACTGATAGTAGCAGAGAAAATAGTTTTGTAGTGTTTCTGAACATGAGTATGTCTGTTTACATTTTTATGTGTAGAATCTAAAGTAATATGGTGGATGTTTTGTGCACTCCTGGCAATAGTGGCAGTGGGTACAGTACTGTAAGATAAGTAAGAGGTATATGCCCTTTTCCCCACTGTAGCGTGATCCTGGAGTTAGTGTATATGAGAAGCACCCCACATTAGTGGGTGTGGGGAGCATAGCTCCCCACATAGTTTGGTTTTACATCATCCTGTTTCTGTTAAGATGATAAGTAAGTAGTTTTTAAGTTTTGGAAAGAGTTAGTCATTGATGTTGTAAGAGTGCATGTCTATGGCTTAAAATTCAATATTTTGAAATTCAGCATCGTAAGCTTTCATTATAAGGAGACGCAGTCAAATAAGTTTTCAGTGTTTTGAAATTTAGGTATTGTGGTCTCAGTCAAATGAAATTCAGTATTTTGAGATTTCAGTCAAGTGAAGTAGACCCGGTACTATACACAAAATATCAATCAGAGAAAACACTTTTTAAGTAGCAACACTGCACTGCTTTTGTGACCTTATTATAGAATGTCAAACAATGGCCAGCAATATCCAGCACAATGTATTCCTAAATTCTGGCAAAAAGAAAGAGTGTAATAAGACAACTTTGTAAGTTCATCATCACAACTGTGAGCCTCAGTATGTCAAAAAAGAAACATGGAATGAAATCAGTCTGATTAGATGCTTGACAGGCTACTAAGGTATAACTAAAAATAATAGGGAAGTGTCATTTATGCAAACCATAGTAATTAATGTTTGTTACAGTATACGCATGAAATAACAGTTAGTGATTTTTTTTTTAGTGCGTGTTATTATGAATGCTTAAATTTATTGACTAGTATAATGAACATTTTACAGCATAAATACAGAGACTATTCCAAGAGATGAGTAGAAATCAATAAAATGTCTCCCTATTGCAATCATGTCATTCAAAATGCTAAATGACGAAAGCCACAAAAAGATTGAAAACACAAGAGAAGAACGAATCTCAAAAATTGCTCCTCTTACAACTTCATTTAGTATCTGGGGTGTGTCCCCTGCACCTCCCAACAGGCTCACCAGCACCCACCCTAACTAATATATATATATATATATATATATATATATATATATATATATATATATATATATTTACCAACTCCGAGATCTCCATTCCCCAGAGAAAAGGGAATATTTTGGGAAATGGCATCTTGAAATTAGTATATGCATGTCTGTTCTTTTGACTATTCATTCTCCATATTTTGGGACTTGCTGTAGTAAGTCCTGATATTTCAGTTACTAAATAAAGCACTAAATTAAATAAGTATAACTTAGACATAAAATGTAATAAATAAGTGGATGGGTATATGGTGCATGTGTGGAATATAGGTTTCAGCTATTATAGTTGACAGTTAAAACGTTTTGCCTAATGTTAAGGAAGCCATACTATAGCAACATGACTGAATCAATACAATGTGAAATTCCAAACACAGGACTTGGGCACCAGTATTGGCTTTAATTGATTGGCTCCATCTCTAGCAAGTCAGTGATAATTATCACAAAGCTACATCCCCCATGGCTCCTATGGTCTTTTGTTCAAATCTCTGAGATGTGAGATGCAAGCTTTTCATCAAAAGGGAAGAAAAAAAAGCTTTTCATTTACATTCTGCTTAAATATTTTGTGTTGCTCTCAGTAGTGACCTTTGTGGTGATACTTTTTTGCCCTTCTCTGATATTTCTCCTTTTATCTGTTCACATATTTTAGTTTGTTCTTGGACTTTACACTTGTTACTTCATTTGTAGTTGTGTGAAGACTGTGTAATACTTCAGTAATTTAGCATTGTTAATACATTTTACAGCACATCTATTTCCATAAGTAGAATTAAACGTAAAAGGTGTTTTTTTTTAGTATTTTTAACCCAATCTGGACAATCTTATAGCTTCTTTCACATTTGTGGCAGGACTGTGACATGCTGCCAAATTTGAGCCTCATTTAGTCATTTATTACAGCATTACTGGTAAATTATATTTGATTTGGTACCTTAGTCTGTGGTAGCTTTGCAATAATGCCAGTATTGTGGATTCGGCTCCAGGATTTATGTTTCAGTACTTCTTATAACTCCATCTAACTGTTTAAATTTGCATTACAGAGCCTTTCTATTTACCTTGCTATTATTTCCTCCCCTGTTCTTATAGTCTGCCACATCCCCTACTGAGGCATTAAGCTAAGAGTTTCTAAACTTCTGAACTGGAGCTTAAGTTTTCTCCCATCTCACCCTTTTCTTGTTGTGATTCTAAAAGGCTACATCTCTGACTTCTACCCATTATAGTAATCTGAATTCCAAAGTTCCTTCCTCCCCTCTTATTGTTTTTGTCTGTTATGTAACCTATTTAAATACTTTCCCACCCACTGTTTTCAATATATTCTTAATACTAAGTGTCCACCCAACAAACCAGTAATTCGCTTAAGCAAACCTTTCTTTCTACAAATTGCTTCCTGCTTAGTTTCCCAGAGCTTCCATCTGCTTGGCAGCCTAGCCATACTCTGAGGGGGTCCTGAGTTAATCCTGCTACATTCTTAGCAGATAACAGATTTATCTTATTGATTTGCACTTGAATTATTAACTGTTTAGAGTGGTACTGCTTTGTATTTGCTTTTAAATCATTCTAAAGTCTCCAAGAACTTAAAATTGCCTTGTCAAGGTAGTTTAAGATTTGTTGTAACATAACACTTGCAAGCAATATTGATGTTATTGCATCAAGAGGTTAGCAGTGCTCTGTATAGACAAAAATGCCCAGAAGGTAAATTTTATTTATAAAATTTCCCTTAGAACTGAAACCTGTAAATTAGTGTGGCTAAAATAAAGCCATTGTGCAGAGAAAAGCTTATAGCAGCTAGTTTGCGTATGACACAGCAATGCTATCAAGTCTTAGTGCAATCTAATCTAGTGCAGTGCCAAACCCCAGGGACAACCGAAGGAGTCCTCTATATAATACAGTCAATGACATACAGTAGTCCACCCAAATACAGGTCCTGACAACATGGATATGCAATTTGTAAATGTCTCTATAGCCAGCTTGGTAGATATTAGCATCCTGGAACAATGTAGCAATTGTCTCATCTTCACAGACAACCATTTAATCCTTAAAAAAACAGAGACAGTATGTGAGGAATGTACATACACAATTTCAATAGAGGCAAAAATCTTGAATACAAACAAGGTTGTCAAAAATGCACTCATACTACATCCACCACACATGGTGCCCACTGCTCACATAGACCAATCTATGCTGAGGCAGTATCTCCCCAAACTTCAAACACCTCTTAAGCCTATAAACAGTAATACCTATCCTCAGCAATCTCAAATGCACTCACCAAAAGTAACACCACAGATACTCCTGCACCCAGTGGAGTCCCAACAGCAAAGCCCATAAGGCGAGTCAACATAATACCTGGGGCTATTGTCATAGGGAACTCCACTGCATGATGAACAGATGTCCTACTCACTAGAATGAAGAAGGAGAAGATTACAGTTAGTGGCTTATCTGGAGCCAGGATCTATGCATGCATTCAAGTCGCTACACCAAACGTATCAGTACAATTCTAGAATAGTTCATGTTGGAGTTAACAACCTGAGACATACTTCCCTGGAATATATGAAGAGATACATTGCTGATCTTTCTGAATATGTGTCTCATGCAGGTCTGTGCCTTGCATTGAGCAGCATTCTACCTTCACCAAGGATAATGCCACAGTATGAACAAAAGATGATTGACTTCAGTAATTGGCTTAGTTTCTGGTGCCTTTCCAGGGAGATTCAACATTTGTCAGCCTGGCAGGACATGGTGAACAGACGATGTTGCCTTTAGACACCTGTCTCTCCTACCCGTCCAAATACTGGCTAAAACTATATCCAACACCCCCACCCCCTTAGAATCTTTTTTTAGGCAGTGCCAAATACTGACAAAGCAAATAAAACCAAAGAAACCTAAGGGTGTTACTGCTCAATACTAGGACCCTAAAGAAGAAACTCCACATCCTACAAGCTCTCCTCACTCCAGAGAATATAGACATCTCTACCATTGCTTTAAATCTAGAGAAAATAATCTGGCAGTGCAATGCTTAAGTGGCCTCTTCACATTTGACTATCAGCTGCACAGACATGGGCAAAAGATGGAGGATTCTCAATCTATATAAGCAACAAGCAGAGGAGTTCTACATGGTATGTAAGTTATATTCCATAAACCAAGGTTGGAGTGATCACTAAGTAGATTTAGATGCTACAAAGACTTAACAAATAAAAAGAGCATGAGATTTCATGTTAAACAACATATTAAAGATAATACACAGAGCATCTACTACTGCTCTGTACACTAAGCCATATTTCTTGCTTATCGGGAGACTGCTTACTTAGAAGCGGTGCAAAGTGATGTGTACCAGACTCTGTGTTTTGTCTACACAGAGGTTTTCGTTTTTCATCATGCAAAATCTATCTTAAAATAATAGATATTCGATTTTGCAGCACCATGTATGCTTGGATGGGGAACCTGCTTGGTATATATTGAGGCACAGATATTGCAAAGAAAGCAGCAACTGTAAATTTAGACTCACTGGGAAATGCGTATTGTCTGATTACAGGACTTACAGGACAACAGGCTACAAAGACACTTTTAATGAAAATGGTGCTTGAATTAGTGAGGTCATGTAGGGAAATAAAAACAGCATAAATATAAGGTACACCTTATTCAGTTTACAGTTAAAATGGCAATTTCTTTTTGAAAACTGCTGAAAGGAGGAGAAACCCAAATAAAAATGCAAGCTTTTTTTCAGTAAGACAGTCTAAATAGTAAGCACTTAGTAGACGACTTCAATGAATGATAGCAGAAAGCAGAGTGAAGTTAATGTTCATAGGTTCATAGGTTCATAGGTTCATACTAGGCTATCTGCCCGAGGGCATTTACAAGCCTAGCCCATAGTTTTGTGGCTTACGCCACCCCTTTAGTATGGGGAACTATACCCATTATTTTGCTGTGCCTCTGTTGAGCAGTGACACTGAGGTAATCCCTGGGGTATATCTGCAATCTCCCATCCATTGGTCAAGATTTCTCTTGAACAAGGCCAGCGAGGTGCTCTGCCTCACATATACTGGGATTTTATTCCACAGCATAGGGAGTCTTTGGGTGATGAATCTATCCCTCCAGCACATCCTATTAATAGCCGTGTCGAGGTTTAAGTCTCCCGCCCTTGTGACTCTGACGGATCTAGATTTTTTGAGGTGAAGCATATTCAAATCTGGGTTTGACATGGCCTTGTATGTTAGGCAAAGGTCACCTCTGAGCAAGCGGTAAGCGACTGAATAGAGCTGGAGTTCTTTCAGTCGGGCAGCATAGGACAGATGTTTGAGACCCTTTATCCTTTTGGTGAGGAACTTTTGTGGCCTCTCCAGCTGCTGCAAGTGTCGGGTCAGATACATTCCGAATGGGGCATTGTACTCAATCATTGGTCTGATGAGTGATGAGTATAGGGAGACTATGACCTCCCTTGATCTAGATGAGAATCCCTTCATGATAAGGTGGGCAATGTAGAAGGTCTTCCTAACTACTTTAGCTACATGGGTGTCGAATGACAGACTACTATCAACCTGGGTCCCCAGGTCCCTGATAACTTCTTCTGTGCTCAGTGGATTGCCACCTATTTGGTAGCTAGGGTAACCTTGTTTTTCCGAAGGGTATGACTATGCATTTTTGGCATTTAACTTTAGGCCATGGCTCTGGCACCAGTTATCCGTTTCTGTGAGACCCTTCTGAAGGATATCTGTGTCAGATGTGTTTTCTACTATGGCCCAGTTTGCAGTCATCTGCAAACTTTGTCAGCCATAACCCTCCTGTGTTTGCTTGTACTTCAGAAAAGTAGATGCCAAACAAGAGTGGGCCCAGGACTGAGCCCTGTGGTACACCACTTGTGACAGGCTTTGAGTCTGACATGGCGCCAGCAACTCTGACCCTGTGGGTTCTGTCACTCAGCCAGTTTGCAACCCATCTTGTGATGTATGGGTTAACATTTAAGCTGATGAGTTTTTCAATGATACCCGAGTGGGGTATTGTATCGAAGGCCTTCGCCAGATCGAGGTAGGCTGTATGGACTGCCTTTCCCTCATCAATGGCTTTGGTGACTGTTTTGAAAAAGTCAACCAAGTTTAGAAGGCATGATCTGCCTTTGACAAAGCCAAACTGGGATGGATCCAAAGTCTGCAAATTCCCTATGTCTTTATTTATGAGGTCCATTATGATCCTCTCCATGGCTTTGCAGATAAGGCTTGTCAAGCTAATGGGCGGTAATTTCCAGGGTCGGTGGAGGCACCGCCTTTGTGAAGTGGGACCACAGTTGCAGTGCGCCACTCCTGGGTGCGTATCCAGAGGTAAGACTATGATTAAACAGCTGTCCTAGCTGTGGGTTTAATTCCTCGTTGAGTTCGTGGAGCACACAGCCGGGGACACCATCAGGTCCCATGGATGCTGTGTTTTTGCTTTGGAGAGAGCAGTTCTCACTTGGGCGTTGGAGATGTTTGGGGGCTGCAATCGCTTGGTATAGATATCTCTCCTTTTGGGGAGGGGAGAAGTTTGCACTGAACCTGTCAGCCAGTATGTTGGCAATGTCTGTAGGATCAGTAATCTTCACATCATTTTGAACTAGTTCTGAGCATATCTGGGAGTTTCCTCCCAGGTTTCTAACATAGCTAAAGAAGGCCTTATGATTGTCTTTTGAGTCTTTAGCTATTTTTCTCTCAAAATTTGCTTTGGATGATTTTATGAGAGCTCTTAGTTTTTTACTTATAGTGATCAAGGGTGTCTTACCTTTTAAGGATTTTGCTCTATCTTGTAGTAGCTTCCTCCTTTTGTTGTAGAGTTTGTTTATGGCTGGGGTCCACCAGACTGGACGCTTGCCTTTGGTACAAAGAGTCTTTGTTTTGCTTGGGATTGCCTTATCCATGCAGTCCTGCAGGTGCTGGTAGAAGGCATTTGTAAATGATTCAGCGGCTTGAGTACTGTTTTCTGCCGGCTCGGGGGCCTTAAAGGAGACCACACTAGTCTTTAGAAGTGTGAAGTCGGCTTCGAGAAGTTCTTTACTGTGGTCTTTTTATTTCAGGTGGGGTGGGATGAGGACCTCCAGCGAGATTAGTTTGTGATCTGATCTCACCAGTGAGGGGTATACTTCGGTGTTGAACATTGTGCTCCCATGTTCGTGATGATGAGATCAAGTATGTTTTCTCCTCTTGTGGGGATGGTGACTAGTTGTTCCATGGCATTTGAGTTTATGAATTCCAGGAAGTTTTGGGCTAGGGTGTTTGGGCTTGAGTAGTGTTCCCAGTCTATATTAGGGTAATTGAAGTCACCTAGTATGATAGTGTTTGGTGATACATTTATCCCCTCTAGTGTTTTCAGGAAGGCCATGTGAGGTTCCTGAGTTTGTGAGGGTGGCCTGTAACATGCTACAATTTGTAGAGCAGTCTTGCCTATGGTTAATTGCACCTGGATGGTCTCCGATGCATCGTGCGTTGCCACCAGTCTTGAGGTGTGGGTGTCTTTGATGAATATGGATACCCCACCTCCTTTCTTGGTATTGTCCGGATTTTGGGGCCGGAACGCATGATAAGAGGTAAAACCTGATAGTGCTGGGGTGCTCTCAGGAGCCTTGAACCAGGTTTCTGTCACTGCACAGACATCGATGTTCTCCATACTGAGAAGGGCCTCGAGTGCGTGCATTTTGAGATTTAGACTTCTGGCATTGAGCAGCATTACCCTTAGTTTTTTCCTTTTTGTGTTCTAGGGTGGTAGGTTTAGAATTTGAGCCTTGCCTAAAAAGGCACTATGGGGTGGCAAGAGCCTTTGCCAATATCCGAATCCCAGGGTGACAGGTGCAAGCCGTCCCTTGCGAAGCAGCGTGGCTTGTCCAGCATGTCATCCCAGGCAGACAGACATTGGATCCCCTTTGAATGACACCAGAGTTTAAGCCAATTGTTAAAGCTGATCATCTTATCTCTGTATTGTGGCATCATTCTTGGTGAAGGTAGGATACTGCTCAAGGTCAGGGTCATACCTGCCTGGGCTACATAATCAGAGAGCTCCTCAATGTCTCTTTTCATGTAGTCCAAGGAGGTACGTCTCAGGTCGTTTACACCAGCGTGGACAATGACTGAGTCGTATTTGTACCTGCTGTTGAGAGACCTGAGTGCTTGCGTTATGTGGCGGATTCTAGCACCCGACAGGCAGCTTACTGTGACCTTCTCCTTACTCAGTCTGGTGAGCGGAACGTCAGTGTGTCTGACTATGGAGTCACCAATGACTAGTGTGTCTGGCATTGTGTTTGGCCTTAAGGGCTGTGACTGTTTGACACTCTGACTGTGAGGTCTATGTGTTGCAGGTGTTGTGTTCTGAGGTGGTGGTTGTTTGGGTGTCTGCTTTGGTGGCCTCTGCTGTTTTGGTAGATTTTTGATCAGAGCCGAGTATGTCTTTGTGTGTTTATGTGTATGATTTGAGGTTGTGATGGTACTATGTGAGACTGGGTCTATAGTGTGTGTGGTAACCTTCTCCTCCTGACTGGTCTTGCCAGTCCTATGTTGAGAGAACTCAGCCTCCAGTTTGGCCGTATAGTTGCATCTCTCGCATGTATTTGTGTTTTGTGGGAGGAGGAGAGGGTTGTCTGTGTACATGAGGCAATTGTAACATTGCCTCAATATTCCCAGGTTCACCAGCTGAGCAGGAGAGGACACAAGCAACTGATCCCTCGACATGCTAGAAGGACTAGACAAAAAGACTTTAAAAGAGATTCGGGGACGTGGGTGACCGAGAAATGGGGGTTTGCCTTTTGGGGTGCTATCTATAAGAGTGCCATATCAAGGTAATAAGTACTGTAGGAGCAAGTGCTAGGTTTAACAGATAGAGAAAAGTCTACTTGGAGTCAAGTAGAGATGATCTTTTTAGGTATTAGAGAAAGTGCTAGTAACAGGGATGCTTAAAGGTAAGATTGAAAAGAATGCACTCTGCAGTGTGCACTAGAGAAGTTAGATATGAAAGTAGGTAACTT
The DNA here is from genome assembly GCF_019279795.1 of Protopterus annectens. Lineage (NCBI taxonomy): Eukaryota > Metazoa > Chordata > Ceratodontiformes > Protopteridae > Protopterus > Protopterus annectens. Next base: position 291,170,545 of record NC_056744.1, read on the forward strand.
GAGTTTTACCTGTTTAAAAAGTTAAGGTTTAGTGGAGAGTTACTATTTTTAAAACAGTAAGATGGACTGAAAGGGGTGGTTACTTTTGTATTTTGGTGCTATGAAATACTGTAGGATGGCCAATAAATTTAAATAATTGAAGGGGTGGGATTTCAAAAGTGATGGTTTTGTGATTACTCACATAAGCCAGTGAAAGTAGAGAGAAATGAGATATATGGTCAGATTAACATAAGAGGCGGCAACTAGAAAGACAGTGGTATTTAACAAGACAACTTAAATGGGTGGGAGGGAGGAAAAATTCTGCCTGACTCAGAACAGAGAGAGCTGTGGTCTCTTTTGAAGTTTTAATATGCTGTTAGAACAGAATGCAAGCAAAACACAAGATAAAGAAAACAAACTACAGTATTCAAAATATAGAAAGGCAATACAGAAATACAAAAAATAACAGCAAACTAACCTTTCCTTCACAGCAAAGTGTAGCAGAGTCTGGATGAGCCTTTCTGGTAAAGCTCTGAAATGTTTTAGTTTACTCCTTAAATAGAAATTTTAGTTCCTAGCTCCACCCCTCTGTTAACAAGTGATTAACCTTAAGTGACCTCTTCTGTCTTATGAATGAGTCCTTAATTAATCAGTTCTTATTTCTGCCTGACTCAGAACAGAGAGAGCTGTGGTCTCTTTTGAAGTTTTAATATGCTGTTAGAACAGAATGCAAGCAAAACACAAGATAAAGAAAACAAACTACAGTATTCAAAATATAGAAAGGCAATACAGAAATACAAAAATAACAGCAAACTAACCTTTCCTTCACAGCAAAGTGTAGCAGAGTCTGGATGAGCCTTTCTGGTAAAGCTCTGAAATGTTTTAGTTTACTCCTTAAATAGAAATTTTAGTTCCTAGCTCCACCCCTCTGTTAACAAGTGATTAACCTTAAGTGACCTCTTCTGTCTTATGAATGAGTCCTTAATTAATCAGTTCTTATTTCTGCCTGACTCAGAACAGAGAGAGCTGTGGTCTCTTTTGAAGTTTTAATATGCTGTTAGAACAGAATGCAAGCAAAACACAAGATAAAGAAAACAAACTACAGTATTCAAAATATAGAAAGGCAATACAGAAATACAAAAAATAACAGCAAACTAACCTTTCCTTCACAGCAAAGTGTAGCAGAGTATGGATGAGCCTTTCTGGTAAAGCTCTGAAATGTTTTAGTTTACTCCTTAAATAGAAATTTTAGTTCCTAGCTCCACCCCCTCTGTTAACAAGTGATTAACCTTAAGTGACCTCTTCTGTCTTATGAATGAGTCCTTAATTAATCAGTTCTTATTTCTGCCTGACTCAGAACAGAGAGAGCTGTGGTCTCTTTTGAAGTTTTAATATGCTGTTAGAACAGAATGCAAGCAAAACACAAGATACAGAAAACAAACTACAGTATTCAAAATATAGAAAGGCAATACAGAAATACAAAAAATAACAGCAAACTAACCTTTCCTTCACAGCAAAGTGTAGCAGAGTCTGGATGAGCCTTTCTGGTAAAGCTCTGAAATGTTTTAGTTTACTCCTTAAATAGAAATTTTAGTTCCTAGCTCCACCCCCTCTGTTAACAAGTGATTAACCTTAAGTGACCTCTTCTGTCTTATGAATGAGTCCTTAATTAATCAGTTCTTATTTCTACCTGACTCAGAACAGAGAGAGCTGTGGTCTCTTTTGAAGTTTTAATATGCTGTTAGAACAGAATGCAAGCAAAACACAAGATAAAGAAAACAAACTACAGTATTCAATGTTAGAACTATGCACAGAATTGTGAAGTTGGTACATACCTTATCTTGCAATAACTACAATATTCATACTGAAATTAAGTTTGATGATACAATGGACAGTATAAATCAAGACAGGGCAATCACCTCTGTGCATCTCCATGATGCCTTGAACAGAGAGCTGGGAGCAGACTATTTTGGAAACACTATCTCAAGCATGAGAAAATGTTATTATGGGTATTCAGCTTTCATGAGAGCAACCTAGAACATATATAAATAGAAGACTTCTTTGTATACTAGCAATCAGTCTGACAGCACAATCAAATAGCTAGTGAATGCGGAGCTATGGACATGCAGTGATTTATGTATTTTATGCAAATGAGAGATGACCATCTGCAACAATTAACAAAGGTCTACCAGAAGGATCAATTCTTGCCTCCCCCCCCCTCTTCTCCATATTCATTAACAAACTTCCTTGTGACCTCCCTCATCTATCCTCTTTGCTGATGGCATGTCCGTTTACTGATCAGGTCACTCTCACACCAGCATCCAATGCCAACTCCAGTTAGACTTACATGAGCCCCACCAATGGATCATAAACCTAAACTATTGCTCAACCACACCATGACCAAAACTATGCTTTTTGGACGATGCATTAAATATGTGACTCTTTGACTTACAGAATCATTTCAGACAGCCAAACTCCACCTTCAAATATCTAGGATTATGGCTTGATCAGTCACTAAAGTTGGATTTCTACATAGAGTGACAGCCAAAAGAAACTCCCTGCTCTTCATGGTCAAAATGATCTCCCCTTTTCTAGCCCAACCAGTCAGAGCAGCCACTGGCAAAGGAGCTCTTCTTTTTCAACTTGAATATGGGCTTCCAACAGTTTCTTCTGCCTCCAAGAAAAATATTGTCATGCTCCAGATAACTTCTAACAGCATCTGCCAATACAAACTCAATGACCATCACTGCATTGCCCTAAAAAATGCCAAATGGCTACCCATAAAACAAAGATCTAACCTATTTTAGGATCCCACCTCTACAGACTACTTCCCTTGCAGCTAAGCTTCATAAAGAAATCCTCTCATACAATCTGAGATGCTATTTACAAGCCACACCAACAATCTCTTACCCCTAGAACCAAACTCCACAGTTCTGCACATGCTATCTTTTTTCAGTCACCTACTCTTTGGCAAGCTCATACCATCGACATCAAGGAAACCAACACTTATTCCTAATTCAGAATGCACTCAAAATGACTTCTTCATCCAAACCAAAAGCTCCTGCTTAAAACAGGACTATCACCTAACCTCTCTCTTTTCCAAGTCTCTTCTCATCTTTCAAGATTTACTGAAAATTGACCTACGTTGAAACTAATGTATATATTCTACATTACACTCTGTTTTATTGCACATTGCAGCATGCTTGCTCACTAGAATGTATAGATACATTTTTTTCTGTGTAATTTGTCTAAACTACTTTGTTATTGCTTACATTTTTGCATTTTTTTTTTTGTTTTGTGAAATGTTTTATATTTCTTTTGGACTGAGATTGAAATTAGTAAAAAATTGATCAGAGCATTACCCTGGTAAACAAATATAAATAAATAAATAAATGCCACTTTTAAGACTAACGGGCTTAGCACTATTCCCGACTGTTGTGTAACCTTAAAGGAGGCAATTATAAGTTTGCCACCCCCAACCCCCCCCCCCGACAGACAAACACAGAAGTTAGGACCTTCTTCAAAAAAAAACTTACTTCAATATTTGTTGAAAGTATTTTTTCAGTTATTTCACTTCACACAAATGGCATTCACTGAAACTGGCCAACAGTTTTGAATGATAAAACTATATAAAGAGTCAGTTTTGCACAAATGAGTGAATTCAAACATGTATGTTTGGTACAATTTTAATGAGACTAATAAGTAATAATGCATTGCAACACAGTGAATCAGAAATACATGGTAGCGTTGCCCCACATGATAATCTGATACTTAAATAATTCTGTGACTTCTCCCTTTATTTATGTTACTGGAAAATTCATTATATTTTGTATATATTCAGATAGGAACTAGGTAACTACTGCCCCATAGCCATACACCCCCAAAACAACAGGAGCATTACAGGCACACTCAAATCCTTCAATAGCTCCTCTCACCTACCCAACATTGTTTCCGCCCCCACTAAAGCACCACTACTGCTCAGCTATCATTCTAATGATGTCAGTCAACATCATAAAGCTGGTAAACCTGTTTCAGCTAGTTTTTGGACCTCTCGGAGGCATCTGATACTGTTCCACACCAAAAACTGACTGAGACCCCAGCAGGACTTAACTTATGTCACATGACATTATTATGGTTCAAGAGCTACCTAAGTAATCACACCCAAGCAGTAAGGTGCAAAACACTTGTTTCTCCATCATGTCTCTATAGGTGTACCCCAAAAGTGTTTTCTTGGAGCCTTGCTATTCATTATCTATATAAATAAGGTTTACAGCTGTCACATCTCCATCTACATTGATTAACTTGGCAGATGATGCTACAATCATATGCTCAACTCCCTCCTTAAGACAGAGCATTAATCAGAAATCATACACAAAAGTATAACAGTGAAAATAAAATACTCATGCAACACTTAATGCTAAAAAAATACCTTTACTATTTTCTCAGTTGAAAACATTAAACCTGACCAGGTTTCCAACAGAGGTCGTTTAAATAATGCCATAAAGAATTTGTTAACGGCTTAGAGATCTATACAGAGCCAAGCCATTTCTCACTGCCTTATTTTGTAAATCTATTGCACATGTTTATCTGCTATCAGCAATGCCACATGCTGCCCCTATTCATACTAACCTACAAAACAGCTTCCTAGAAAATTTTGAACAATGCTATAATAAAATTGTCAAATTTGCTGGTCATTTACATAACGCATCCCAACTTGCCTTGCACTCTTATAAATAAACTGGATGGAATTCCCAAACTATCTTAAATTCCTTCAACTAAACACTGCTCATTCAGTATTTTACCGCCCACATGAGTGTCTTTCCTTTTGCACCCTCTTGCAGTGGTATAACCCCAACATATCTCTCTGGTCTATAGATAAACTCCTGGGTCAACAGTCAAAATCCTAGAACTCATTAGGAGATGCTCTTTATTCCAATTATATCTCCAAGATATGGAATACCATACACATCCCACTTAGGAAAATAGGCTTAGCTTCAAATGAAACCTCCATGCTCATCTCCTAAATGTTATATTGTGTCATTACTCAGTCCCAGCTAGCTGACTCACTGCTGTCCTGGTTACACTTTCTACTTACATTTTCCACTTTCCTTCTTATTATCAACCGTATAGTATCTATTTTTCAAATTTACATTCTATACAGATGTCTCCACATCATCTGCCTGCCTAAGATCAAATCACTATTACTTTGGAACCTATTACATTGCTATACTGAAAACACCCATTGGCATTTACTAATTTGTAATATATATTTTTAACTCACTATAAGATGCATTTATATTGTATGTATGTCTGCGTGTTCTCAGGTCATATTTTACCTAAGTATCATGCTATATCAACTATGATGTTTCTGTGTGTGTGTGTGTGTGTGTGTGTGTGTGTGTGTGTGTGTGTGTGTGTGTGTGTGTGTATAGATATATATATATATATATATATATATATATATATATATATATATATATATATATGTGTGCGTGTGTGTGTTTTGTAATGGATCTTTTCTCCCCAGCCCTCCCTGAAAAAGTATCTTCCATGACCCAGTCATCCAATTACAGTAAACAAATGCAAATTAATATATATATATATATATATATATATATATATATA
>NC_056744.1:291181148-291196148 GCF_019279795.1 Protopterus annectens
TTAGTCCCACTAACCTCCTATACAAACCTATGCTGTGTAAAGAACCCATTATTCTGGATATTGAAAATCACTTAACCCTGGATCTTCATCATTGCAGTTTGATCAAAAGTAGAGTCTACCTCTTTAGCCTTGTTAATTGCTTTGAAATGGTCAACAAAGCAGTGGATAGGGCATAACATTTCTGAACCTCGCCAAGGTCTTCGACAATATTCCCCAAGTATGCAGTTTTGTTTGACTTGTAAATCTGAATATAAATCCATATGTTGTGGAGTGGATAGCTAACTGATTAGCTGACAGAACCCCTGTGGTTAGAGTTACAAGATTTCTCAAAACAACAAAATTTACTAAAAGGGCTCCATTTTGGGCCACTTCCTGGCATCTGTTTCTCAAAACTTTAACCCAGCATGTATGGTCTATGGTTATCTACATTTGCAGTTAACTCAAAACAGAGTATTGTTATTCATTCATCCTGTGGTTCGTATATGTTCAAATGTGTATGTGAAAAATTGAAGAAAAGACAATGGTCACACACTAAATGTTAAAAAATGCAGAATAGTTCGTATTTGGGAAACAAAGCATTTCCACATCAACTATATATCAAATGGTCAAAAGCACGAATGTTTGAATGCAAAGTAATCAAACACTACAATCATAAAACAACCCTATCGAAAACACAATAAAAAATAAATAAAAAAAACAAAAAATGCTTTCCTTTTTCGATAACTTCAAAAACCCTACCAATAACTTCAGACAAAATTTGTCTGAGTGTCGGTTGTGTTAGGGAAAGTGTCTTTCTAAGGTAAGGTGGAGGGATGGGGTTAGTGCCGGGGCAGGTTAAGGTTAGAGCGATTATGCATTAGTAAGATGGACCAGGTGAGTGAATGTTCTGCTTTATTCTTGCTTACAAACTCTAACCCTGCCCATATACCTTATCTTAGAAAAAACCCTTCCTTAACATTACCTCTACACAAGACACCCACACACATACCACATACATCAGCACACATGCACAACACTAATTCTACTTCTTTACCTAAACCTTACTCTAACCCTAACCCATAAGTGCATACGTGCACATACACACACCCTCCCAGCCATAAGACCAAGACTTTCCCACACTTACCTTTCCTACACACAGGCCATCTAATTTCATTCAGTAACTCCAGCATTTGTCAAAAAGTGCACAAAACAAAATGTGCTTTTTGACAAATTTCCCAAGCATAAAACTTATTCAACAAAGTGAATATTCTACTATATGAAGGTAACCTTTAACATCAAAGCATATAGGTAAACTCTCCCTCCAATCAGACACTGTTGTAAAGAATCTAGGTACTCTTGTTGATATTCCTTATCATTTGACTATTGTGTCTCTGTAATAGTTTGTAAAGCTTTCCACCTTGCTCATCTAGTTCCCAAAGCCACACTCTCTAGATCCAGAGAACCCTTAATTATGCTTTGCTCATCACTCAACAGACTCATTATTGAATGCAATAGCAGATTTGGCATATATTTGACCAACCATATCACTCAGCTTGACATCAGAATTTCCTACTATAGAAATGACCTTGTGATCCTCTGTTCTCTGGAAAAATTAGGAACCTTCTCTCTGTACTCAATCTCTTATAGACTCCATCATGGTGAGCTGTATTTAGCCTTTTGAGCCATTCAAGATCTGACCTTCCTTGACCTTCTTATTCCTTTGCAGAACACGTGTTTCCTCAAATACCCATGTAAAGAACTGAAACTTTCATCAGCAAATAAATAAGATACATTGGCATGATACATTCATGTTCCAATGTATTATCCAGTTCTGGAACAAACCTTCACTATACGATAAGTAGAGTAACACTCTGTCCACCTTTTAAGATAAACCTAGATAACTGGATAGACAAGCTTGGACTCTCTCCTTGTCTATCTTGTGTTGCCCTCCCTGAGGTTAGAAAGAACTTCTGAATAAGGTTTATTGGCTATGCTTGTAATGTTTTGGTGGGTCTACTACAAGTATTCATACTCTAGTAGCTTAGGACACATTTGCACACTTTCTCCACAGCTGTTACATTTCATCTGAATGTACAATCAAATATGAGCTTGACTAACCAGCCATGCAAGCTAAAAGACAGTGATAGCTGAATACCTGGGACTCAGGCACTTGTAGTAGACCTAGTCTGTAGACTAACTGACTAGTACTTACCTAGGAACTGCGGTTATGAGCTGCATCTTCCTCAGCAGTGTTTCACAAATTGTATCTATGTTTCATCTTTGCCAAAGGACTGCAAAATGGCATGGCCCTGCCACAATCCCAGTAAATCAAACATGTTATTTCAGTGGATGCATTGTGATACAGGTGGGTTTTCACACATAAAAATAGTATTCCTCACCCAACATTTCCATACAAAGTATTATGAACAAGAAATTCAGAGACGCTACGGCAGAGGTATTGCTAGTTAGCAAACACTCTGAGACTGTGTCTTCAACTTTCTAAAAGGCACATGCTTGTCTACAGAACTAAAGGATGGTAGCTGTGATTCTAAGAAGTATACATTCTCAAGCAGCTGATCTTATAAAACCATTGTAAGTAGGAAAAGGAAAAAAGAATAAAATGTTTGAGTTCAAATGCTAGTCAAATGGATTATCTGATCATCATAAAATTTATCAAGTGATTTCCAGCCTTTGCTGGTAATAGGCGTGGCATATTTTTTTCCCACAAGGAAGTAGAAGTTTATGCAGGAAAGACATAATTCACTCATGCAGTTGTGCAAAGTACGTTATAGTAATGGAACATTAATGAGGGGTATGTACCCGTACACGGCTATAACAGTACATAATTACTTTGGTATGAAATTACATCACATTAATATCAACAGAAGTTTAATGTTAGGTCTGGTAGTTGATGCAGAGGACTAAGGCTCTGAATTATAAATAAGCTTCCTGTAGCCAAGTGTGTAGGGTTTGATTCCTTCAACCTCCATTTGCCTGCTAGCTGACCAAGGTGTTTTACCAGACAGTTCTCCAGGCCTCTCCCCTAAAAGGGACACTTACGTCCTGTGGGTTTACTCAGCTAAGACAAGTACAAAATAAAACCTATGAATGTTTGGCATAATTCAGATGCATAATCCATAACTCATTGTGCTGTTATGCCTTCATATACAGAATTGCTTTTATCTTTCTGTGGCATGTATTATTATTTTATAGTAATCTATTCAAGCAGGTCGTGCAGAGTTTTTCAATGTGTTTTCCATGGAAATATGTATATCAGTCAATGATTGAGGAAAACAAGGAGCAGCTTGCAAGAATATATTCAGCCTACAAGATATGACTGTTACATTATATTATTATAAAGAACTTTATGGGATAAAGCCTGGAAGACTGTGTTACTTTAATCTGTCTATACCACTTCTAAAGCAGGATCCCTAAACATGTAAAGATATGGACAGTAACAATCAGAACTGGAACGTACATGTGCATTACAGTGCAAACAAATTAATTATATTCTTTTCTACTTCTGGAGAGGTGTTGTTAGAAAGCAGAAAGGTCCATGAAGTCCCACACAGCATACAGGGAATTGTCTTTATGTAGGTATTTTCACAGTTGACTGTTGAGCTAACCTGAAGTATATAGGTCAGATTCATTACAAAGTTCTGTTGACTAAATATCAACTGTGGGTTAATCAATTGCATGCAATTTATTATATTTTAAATTCAGAACATGGCCACATGTACCCCGCAACAGGATAGTAAACGACAACTATATTAGGACAATGTGATAGTATGACTTGCACCTAATTATGAAAGAGTTAAATATCTGGTGATAAATAGGCAACAAACTATTCACTGCTACACAAAATCAAAAATGTTCTTATTTAGGTCTGGTTTACTGAACTGAGCACATGCAAGTATTGTCAGTCAATAACTTCAATATTAAAAGGACAAAATAGGATATGTAAGGCAAAAAATAAAACAGAATGTGAGAATATCAGTGGCAAAAATAAAAAAAAACAATATACTGTTGAAGTTCTGGGGGTCTAAGGATCCTTTGTGTAGCAGCTATGTTTCTTTCTTAGAACAGATCTGTCTGTACCTTATATTTTGGCAAAGTAGCATGAGTAAGTCCCATAAATAGCAAACCTTAAGATTGATTCATTCACCTTATAACACTGTGTACCTACTGATGAGCTCAGTTTCACAAACTCATTGTGATTCTCATATTTCTGAATTCCAGTGTTTAAAATTACATAATGTTCTTTTCATACAAATTTTTACCACATGGGCACCATAAAAAAACAAATATAAAAGCTATAACACAAGTGATATATTATTGGTTATCCATTTTTTATTACAATCCTTGGGGTATAACTACTTTGAACTAAAGCATACATTTGTACATACACTACATTTATAATTTCTCCAGTTTTTTTTTGAGCTTGACAGTTTTTTATATTGCCTAAATTTATTGTTATAGCTAATCTCTTGTCAAATTCTTCTCTAAGACTAATGCACAGCTTAAGGCAATGTAACACTTAAATTTAAGAATCTAAGCTTGCCTAACTCCTTTTTATTACAACTACAGCTGGAGTGTGATCTGCTGCTTGAATTTCATCCTTAAACATTTATATCCATCAGTTATTAATGCTTTCCTGATTTTATCTTCAGATCTAAGTCATGTCCATTGGTTCTGAGATAATCTTTCTGTTATCCCCATGAATGTGCACCATCAGCATCACTATAGTACCCCACATAAGCAAACTAGGAGAGCATTTGTTGTTAAGACAACTGGATCTGTAATCTGTGTGTGTGTGTGTGTGTGTGTGTGTGTGTGTGTGTGTGTGTGTGTGTGTGCGTGTGTGCGTGTGTGCGTGTGTGTGTGCATGTGTGCATGTGTGTGTGTGCTCGCAATATTAAATTAGTGGTACTCGTTTTCTCATGACAGTGATAATAATATAAATAGCATTTATTCTCATTGTTGAACCACAAATTGAACATACAAAAATGTATTTAACTCCTAATTAAGCCACACATGTTATACTTTGAAGCAAGCAATGTTAGAAAATAAACAAGACAAAGCTCTCTCTAAAGGAGTATTATACTCAGGTGAATGGGAACATTGGAAAGAGACATATTTAACAGATTATTTTAGATACATAGATACATAAATACATACATAAACACACACACACACACACACACACATATATATATATATATATATATATATATATATATATATATATATATACATGTGCAGATACACACACACACACACACACACACACACACACACACACACACACACACACACACACACACACACACACACACACACACACACACACACACACACACATATATACATGTGTATATATATATGGGTCCCTCTAAATCTCATAAACTCAAATTTCAAAACGCTGAGACCATAACATCAAAAACCCAAAACATCTAAAACTCATAACATCAAAAACTCAGAACATTGAAACTTTGCATCACAACGTCGAAAACTACAAAGCACATGTAAATAACACCCTCTCCACCTACAACAACACCAAACTAACAAACACACTTAGCCCCACTAAATTAAATATACCAACTCTGAGATCAAACTACAGTGGGAAAAATTAATTTTCTAACCAAACTGTATTGTGATTACCATAAAGAATAGAATGTACACATAATCCCCAGGATTCATGAAGCTTGTGCCAGGCACAGACGTAGCATCGGCAATCTAACACCAAATATGGCCACCGAGCGATTCAGGTACAAGGTGTATGTATGCTAATTACCCCATGCGCAGCATAGCATGCGAATGAAGGTATATAGCGATTCAGGAAGTGGTGCAGGCATAGTGTAAACATGAAAAAATGCAAACCGATAAAACAGTTTACATTTTTTCAAACATAAAATCAGAGCCATGACAGCAGACCAAACTCACGTATTATACTGTTAATATATGCCAGTGGCTAAATATATAGCCATTGGCATAAAAAAAACATGCACAACACATAAAAAAGAACATTTAATGTCATGGCCACACTAACGCGAAGCAAAATCGCAGTGCATCGGTGCGCAAATGGGATCACAATGAAAATGTATTTATATGTAATAAAACTGCAATGTAACATTATATATATATCAACATATATATTGAGAGAGAAGAAGGGAGAGAGAGATATATATGTCAATATATAGGGATATACATATGTATGTAGATATATAGATAGGTTAACAACATCTACACAACCATGGAGGTACATATAAATGGGATACCTACCAAATACCGAATGCTTGACATACTGACGTGCGTAATCGTGAGGCTTAAAGACTGAAAGACCACAGTACAAAACACCAGGTGCGCAAGTTTTAAAATCCCGATGTTAAGGGACTTTTAGTTAGTGCTTCTGGTGTTACGGTTCAGGTAGGTTACTGTCTGTAAGTGTGTTTCTTGGGGCTGTAGTGTGTGTAAGTGTGTGTTCTGAGTGGGTGTGTTTGGGGGACTGTAATGTGTGGGTGTAGCGTTGCTTTGTGTGTCTGTGCGATCTCAGAGGTAGAATATTAAAGTAGGGGGTGTGGGGGGTGCAGCCACCCACATGGGAGGTGTAGGGGGGCTTGCCCACCTGCTCATACATAGTGTAGGATGGTTTGTTTGGATGTGGTGGGTAGCAGTGTGTCTGTGTCTGTGCATGTGTGTGTGTGTTCTGTGTTTGTGTTACTTTCACAAGTTTGACCGTCACGAGTTTGAGTGTTCAATAATGGGGGGTTTAGGAGTCTGGGCCCGGTACTGTGGGTGTCGGAACTGTGTGTGTTCAGGATTCCATAGGTATCCCATATACAGCGGTTGAAGTGTTAATATAGGAGTATAACATGGACCATAGCAATCACACATTCCGCCATGACCAAACTATATGAACAAAGGATATGGAGAGTATATGCCTATACACTATTACAAATATGTGCTATGGACATGAGCCAAAAGAGGGTCAGTCACCAATACAACTCCAATGACTGCAAATACCTATGACAGAAATACACAGACAGCTTTCATGTAGCAGCACTTTATTGAATTCTGATATATTGCCGAAAGGATTCAAGGACTAACATCACCTGCATGCTAAACAGGAACCAGTTAACAGTGCCTTAATGAATCAGCCTGCAATTACCACAGTATTATTCCACTAAAGGATAGGTGTTCAAATAGGGAAGGAACCCTCACACACATATTGAACATGTATAAAAGCAGTTCCTACACACCTGCATCTGCTATGTACGCCCACCAACATCTCCCCCACACCCAAACCAATTACAATACATATTGTAATAACATCACAAATCATTCACTCACTGTACGACATCTGCAGAAGCCTTAACATACCTTGTCAGAGACACACTAACATGGCCCTATGTGAAATAGTTGCTGTTATACAATTGAACAGCTGCTGATGTTACAGGGTTTGTTTGCACTAATCCCATTTCAGAGGGTTGTGAGTACACCAGGAAGTGCTACCAATTACTGATTAACAGCACAGTACGATACACATTTACACCAAACCAAGGATGTCTGGTGAGCACACTGTAAACCACCTAACATTATATGCAAAGCCATACAGCCTTGAGCTGCTCAAACATCCTTGCCAGACTGAAACATCTGGAGAAGTATCAGGTACAAACAAACCATGCATAAGTAGCAATGTTCTGAAATATAACAGCTATACAAACATGTAGAACAACATCTTCTAGGCATTGCACACAATCCACAGGAGTCATGAAGCTAAAATATCTTTGTGTGTCTCCATATAGCTGTTGTAATACATCACAAACAACACATCCAGGCCATCTTCTTCGAAAGTAAGGCAAAGGGACAATGCCCAAGTGGAGTACTCAATTATACACCACTGTTGCCATGGTATTGGCTAATGGAGTACCTGCACAGCTGATGTGCATGTAATTAACTACTTTGGAACACCAGTTGGTGGTCATTATAGCACGTTACTGATAATTAACTATAAAAGGATGGCTCTGTCCAGCAGGATCACTGCAGTGATCCCTGGGTACATGTCTGTCTCCCAACCACCCGTCAAGGTTTCTCTTGAAGAGTGCTAGTGAGGGACCCTGCCTGATGTACATTGTAATCATGTTCCAAAGCATGGGGAGTCTCCGGGTCAGAAATATATCCCCCCAGCATGTCTTAGTTATCGTTGTGGTTAGGTTTATATCCCTAGAGCATGTGGCTCTCAGGGGCTTTTGTTTAGGTAGAGCATATCCATCAAAACTGGGTTGGACATGGGCCTTGTATGTCAAGCAGAGATCACCTCTGAGTACGCGGTATGCAACCGAGTACAGCTGGAGCTTCTTTAGTTGGACATCATAAGTCACCTGTTTGAGATCAGTAATCCTCTTGGTGTGGTACTTTTGTGGTCTTTCAAACTGTTGCAGTTGTCTTGTAAGGTACATCCCAAATGGGGTGTTGTATTCTTTAATGGGTCTGATAAGTCATGAGTAGAGAGGCACAATGGCCTCCTTTGTTCTGGATGCAAACTCATTTGAAATTAGGGGGGCCACGTAGAAGGATATTCTAACCACCTTGGCAATATGGTTGTCAAAGGAGAGATTGCTATCTACTTGGGTTCCCAGATCCCTTATTACCTTTTCTGTATGTAGGGGATTACCACCTATGTGGTAGTCCACTGGTAATTAGTTTTATCCAAAGGGGATGACTATGCACTCTTCGGCATTCAGCTTGAGGCCATAATATTGACACCAGTATCCATCTCAGTGAGACCCTTCTAGAGGGTGTCTGTATTAGCTGGGGAACCAATTGTGGCCCCTAGTTTGCAGTCGTCTGCAAACCTTTTCAACCAAAGTCCTCCTATGCTTGCCTGTACCTCAGAGAAGTATATACCAAACATGAGGGGTCCTAGGACTGAGCCCTGGGGGATGCCACTTGTAACTGGTTTACAGTCGGACCTAGGGTATGCAACTCTCACTGTGTAGGTTCTGTCTGTGAGCCACTTTGCAAACCATTTTGTGACGTAGGGGTTAATGTTCAGGTGGATGGGTATGTCAATAATACCAGAATGAGGAATGGTGTTGAAAGCCTTTGAGGGGACAAGGTAGGCTGTGTGGACCTCCTTACCCTCATCTACTGCCTTGGTAACTGTCTCAATGAAGTCCACCAGGTGAAGGAGGCATGGTCAGCCCTTAACAAAGCCAAACTGGGTGGGGTCAAAGGTTTGGAGGTACCCAATGTCTCTGTGAATGAGATCCATGATGAAGTGTTCCATAGCCTTGCAGACCAGGCTAGTCAGGCTTATAGGGCAATAGCTCCCGTGGTCCATTGTGACACCACCTTTGTGGATTGGGATAACTGTTGCTGTGTGCCATTCAGGGGGCACAAAGCCTGATGCGAGGCTATTATTGAACATGGTGCTTAAGTGGGGAGGCAGTTCGTTCTGAAGTTCATGTAAAACGCAGCCTGGGATGTTGTCCTGTCCCATGGATGCTGTGCTTTTGGCTTTAGAGAGTGCAGCTTTTACCCACGTAGGTGTGATTACAGGGACTCGGCATTCTTCCTGTATAGATATGGGCCCTTTAGTGGGTGAGAGGGAGGTAAAGTTAGCACTGAACCTATCTGCCAGGATGTTGGCAATATCAGTTGGTTCTGTAATTTGCTGTAACTCAGAGCAGATCTGGGTGTTGCCATCGAGATTCTTGACATAGCTATAGAATGCTTTCTAGCTGTCCTTGCAATTAGTGGCAGTTTTGATTTCATAGCTAGCTTTGGAGGATCTTATAAGGGATCTCAGCTTCTTACTGAGGCTGACCAAGGAGCTCCTCCACTTATGGGATTGTACTCTCTTTTGCAACAGTTTCTTCCTTCTGTTGTACAGTTTGTTTATGGTAAGGGACCACCCGATTGGCTTCCTTTTTTTAGAGGATAGCGGCTTGGTTCTGTCTGGGATAGCACGATCCATGCACTCGTGTAAGTGCTTATAGAGTGAATTTGTGTAGGATTCAGCAGTCGTAACTGTATTGTACATCTGCATGGGTGTCATGAAGTTCACCACTTCTGTCTTAAGATGCATGAAGTTGGCTTTGGAGAAATATTTTACTGTGGTTTCCTTAATGGGGGGGTGGGGGCGGGATGTGGATATCAAGGATGATTAGCTTATGGTCGGATCGGGCCAAAGAAGAGTTGACTTCAGGTGTGGAACATCGGTCACTCATGTTGGTAATGACTAGGTCTAGGTTATTGTTGCCCCTGGTGGGGTAGTGGATAAGTTAATCCAGGGCATTGGAGTTTATGAATTCCAGAAAGTGTTGAGCTAATGAATTGGTACACTAATAGTTTTCCCAGTTAATGGTGGGGTAATTGAAGTTGCCCATTATTAGGGTGTTTGGTTAAACCCTAATATTTTCCAGTACATCAAGAAAAGAGGAGCGGGGATCCTGGGGCATGGTGGGGTATCTGTAGAAAGCTACAGTTTGGATTGCAGTTTTGCCGAGAGGTAGTTGCACTTGGATAACCTCGGATGCATTGCTCTAACCAACTAGCCTGAAGGTGTGGATATCCTTAATGAATATGGACACACCTCCGCCTTTGGTGTTGCGGTCCAGGTTACATGGCCGAAAAGTGTAGTATGAGTTATAGCCTGGTAGTGTAGGGGTGCTCTCTGGAACCTTAAACCAGGTCTCAGGCACTACACAGATATCAATGTTCTCCATTTTAAGGAGTGCCTCGAGTGAGTGCATTTTGAGATTTAGACTTCTAGCATTGAGTAGCATTACCCTCAGTTTTTGATTGCCTGTTCCTGTTAAGGTGGTGAATTTGTTATTTGAACCTTGCCTAAAAAAGTCACTATAGGGGCAGCAAGATCCTTAGCCAGTATCCGGAATCCCAGGGGTGACAGGTGCAGGCCCTCTGTGACAAAAGATCATGGTCTGTCGACCATGTCATCCCACGCAGACGGATACTGGATCCCCTTAGAATGACACCAGAAGCTGAGCCAATTGTTGAAGTCAATCATTTTGTCCTTGTACTGCGGTATCATTCTGGGCAATGGCAGAATGCTACTCAGGGCTAGGGTCATATCTGCCTGGGCTACAAGATCGGAGAGCTCTTCCATGTCTCTTTTCATGTAGTCCAGGGAGGTACGTCTCAGGTCATTCACACCAACATGAACAATGACAGAGTCATATTTTTACTTGTTGTGGAGTGACCTGAGTGCATGGGTTATATGGCAGATCCTGGCACCCGACAGGCAGCTGACAGTAACCTTCTCCTTGTTTAGCCTAGTGAGTGGGACATCAGTGGGCCTGACTATAGAGTCACCTATGACTAGTGTGTTGGGTACGTTGTTTTGCCTTATAGGCTGTGGTTGAGTGGCACACTGAGTCTGTGGGCTATGTGTCATTTGGGTTGTATTGGGGGATGGAGGCTGCTTGCGTTTCTGCTTTGGAGGTCTCTATTAGACAGATTATTATTGAGAGCCTCCGTGAATGTTTTTGTGTTACTATGTGTGGATTTTGGTGGTGTAGATTTAGTGAGACTATGTGATGAGTGTGGTGTGGTTCAAATGTTTACTTTCTCCACATCACTGTCAAGTTCAGTCTTGGTTGGAGAGAGCTTTACCTCCAGTTTGGCTAGATAAGTGCATCTCTCACAGGTTTTAGTGTTGCGTGGTAGGAGTAGAGGGTTGTCTCTGTACATGAGGCAATTTCTACATTGCCTCAAGATGCCCAGATTCGTCAGATAGACAGGAGAGAACACTGGGAGCTGACCCTTGGACATGCCTGAATAAAAAAAAAACTATTTTCCTCTACATAAGTGAGGAAAGTGAGTACAAGAGCTGTATTTCTCTAAGCAAGTGAGAAAAGTAAGTATAAAAACTGTTTACCTCTAGGTAATGAGGAAGATTGAGTGTTATAGTAATTAATACCTTATTTAGTGCTTACAAGTTCTGAACAAGTGCTGAGCATGAATAAGCAATCCAGATAGGGTCTTGGATAACATAAACACACTGCCCCTCCCAACAGGTACACAATCATATATCCATGTACACTGCAGAGCCTATGTAACCACAACTATGCAGGTACAAGCTGCACTCAGGCTGCATGGCACCTGTCCACATCCCAGGTTATATCATACACATATGGCAAAGCAATTTGCTCTCCACGTACACATCATGTAAAACATAGCTTCATGTCAGGCTGTGTACACACTGAATGGTGCACACCAACAGTTATCACAACCCACAAAGCGGGAGACACCACTGATAATGAGAAGTACTGCACTACTACCCTGCTGAGTCTGGTCTGAAAGGCCATGAACCTTGATCAACTTATTTGATGTCAGCAGTACAGATGTAGATGACAGTAAGGTTGATTTCACACAGCATATCATAACCTTACCAGGTAATAGGACATCATCACCCATACTGTGTTCTACATACACTCAGTATACTAGATGTACATTCCTATGTCACAGGAGTGTTTTGCAACTGGACTGCTGGCAGAACCAAAACTACAGAAGGTGTCTGAATAATACATGCACATCACACCAGTGCCAGCTACAGTAAGACAGAGTTAATTCATTGTACTCCCCCTCACTGTAGTCTGTACCTCACAGACTAACAGAAAGCATCTGCCTATTGAAGTATGTGAATGACTATGACCTAGGAGCAATAGCTGACTCAATGAGTGTTGCCGACAACATACAGAAAGGACTTTGTGGGTGAGGTGTGTGACATATGGCCACAATCTGACAGCTACATATTGCATTGCCACCCCTATGTTAGTAACCATGTACCCATGAACTACCACCTAGGCATCAGTCAACATAATGGACACTGTGTGTAAGGGATGCAGCTGGGCAGTTGTCTTCCTGTGACAGTTACGTCACCACACCTGTCAGGTAGCTGTAAGTGGCAACCCTAATCACGACAGGGTGCCATCTATGAATATAGAGATCATTGTTCAGCCATACTCAATACTCAAGTGACCCATATCAGATCACCTATTTCCTTCAAGGGGTATTGGCCATGTTCAGATGGCCTACATCAACCTTCCCAATCCCCATCTCCACTATGTAGCATGATGCCTACCCTGAAAAAAGCCATGTCCAACCTAGTGATGTTGGACCTGCTACACGTACACATCCTGATCTCAAACACATACTTCATGGACATCCACCTTCCTAGTACAAGGATCACCACATGCTGGACATATCCTTGTCCCATACACTTTACATACTCCAGCCATACTATACATCCCTGTCCAGCAAAGCTGCACATTGCCCCTCTTTCAGACATGGTGTGATGACCGCATGGCAAATATATCATTAACCCTGTGGACCAGTTATGTGGCACTGCTTGACCTGGCCACAGAAACCTGCCTGTCGGCTGCAGCTAGATAACCTTTCATCCTAGGCTCATACATGGCCCAGGGCATATAGCCTATGAGTTGACTTTGACCGTACTTGCTATAGTTGATATCCATCCCTGCAAATACCAACAGGCTAGCCAGTGTCCCATGTGTATCACATGTGCAACACAGGTGATACATGGCAGGATGTTGAACTGCGGTACAGTGCCATGTAGATGTATATGGCAAAACACATACATGTAAACCCTTCCATGAGCAAGTCTGCAGGGTCACAGGTCATGTCCATTAAGGCAGTGTAAGTCTTTATATGTGAAATATACACAACATCAAGGTCGACTGCATTAATGTGGACACATCCAGACATGTGCTGATAGGTAAGAACACCAGTACAGGCAAACAGATATGCCCACATCAAGACAGCATCCACATGGAGTATGAGCAATGTAATCACATGACACACACATATATGGTGATAATATCCAATCACCATTGAGTGTCAAATGTGTGTGACACAAGCATGTCAGTGGTGTCAGTGTCATGTAGATTTGCAAAGACAGCTATTTAATCATAATAAATGTGATACACATGTATGTTCAGCTGTAGCTCTGTACATTTCTGTGAGTTACTGTGACCTGTCTCCATCATTATGTCTTCCAGGTATGCCGCGTGCAAGGCTACCATCTTATACCCGCTTGGAGGATGAGGCCCTCATCCCATACCTACATGATAATCATCATGCACTCTTTAGCCATGTGTCACAGGATGCACAGCAGCGGGATGCCCTGTGGCAGGAACTTCGCAGGAGGGTTAATTAAGTGGGTGGCCACAACTGAACATACCAGCAGGTGCACAGACACTGTACAGACCTAATTAGATGGGCGAAACAGTGTGCAAATGCAATCGCCAGGGAACAAGGTGCAACAGGTGATGGGCCACCAACCCAGCCCCCACTCACATGTACCGAGGAGCTACTGGCTAACCTGGGGACACCTGCAGAACAACATCCACAAGCCCTGGCTGATATCGTGGAGGTGGGTGTCTTTCAACCACCGAGCTTGGAGTTGCCTGGTAAGTCACTACTGCACATATAACAACTATATTCCATATAGTTACATGTGTCACTGTACAATATGTAATGTAACATCATATGCAAGGCATGTATACACGCATGCCACATACTATAGTATGCTACTTTGTGTATGCACACGTGCACACTCCATAATATATTCTATTGTACTGGTGTATGTGTAAACATGCACATTGCACCCTGTAGTTATCATACAGGCGTGGATAATGATCATATTACTGTGTTACTCCTATTTAGGTACCTCTGGTGTTCCGCTGTGACAGCAGCCCATTGCAGGTGAGACTGTTATTATTTATCAGGCATGTTAATGCACAGATCTATCTGCCATGTGGCCATTTACCACATGTACACATGATGTATGGTCCTGTCACAATATACAGGTTGGACCTACAATGCATCACAATGGCTACCCATGGTCAATACTTGCAAACTATGTGAAACACCGACACGAAACTTCACAAACTGTCATTGACAGATGTGTGGACAGCTGTGCATACAATGGTAGAGGTGTTGTTCACTGTAGGGACATGTAATACAGATCAGAAC
>NC_056744.1:291201148-291213648 GCF_019279795.1 Protopterus annectens
AGTCCACTGGTCAAAGGTCACATGGTGTTGTACTATTATATGTCCTACCACATGTATGGATGTGTGTTGGTGGACCGAGGGCATGGTGGTGTTTGAGGGTTACATCCTAGAATGCAGATTTTGACACTGTGACCTGCACCTGACTCATCTGTGATGCCTTTTGTGGGAGTACTGGTCAGTACATGTGAGTGGCCTTTATGTATGTGGGGACACCACCACCTGATGCGGTCCGTACCTGTGTTATGGTCCACATGTCTGGTTCTGAGATATATGGTGGTAGTGCTATTGTGCACTACAGAGCCTTCAGCCAGGTGTTCCTCACTGCACAGAGGTCAGTATTCCCTATTGTTGGATCTACAGTGAGCAGCTGTGATTATGAATGCTACACATCTAGCACTGGTTAGCATAAGCATACAATGCAGTTGACCTCTAAGTGTCAGGGTGTTATCCTGTGTTTAGGACATTTGACTTGGAATGGCACTATATGGGTGAATGCGACCTAGGTATTATCCCCACTCCCTTAAATCATGGATGCATGTGATATGTGACAAAGGCCTGTCTACTTTCAGTCATGTCATCCCAGAATGACAAACACTGGACAACCACATAATTACAACCAATGAAACAATAGTCAAAAAGACTAAAAAAGTGAAAAATAAAAATAAAATGCTTTTTGCAACCAGTCCGATAAACCAGAATCCCGTTTATAGATGAGGGATGAGTAAAGAGGCACGATGACCTCCCCTGATCTAGATGTGAATCCCTTCATGATTAAACCAGAATCCCGTTTATTGCACAAAAACTAAAATAAGTAAGCGCTTTCGCCTGTAAGACATATAGGCTTCTTCAGAGTTGTCTTAACATAATTAAAAACTCTTTAAATACCATCAATTAAAACTACCCCGACCAATCACAACAAGGGTGTAGTCTGCATCAACAACTGAATACATAATTATTCTTGTCAAATATAAAATCCACACTCTACATAAACTGTTAATAAAATTCCTTCCATTATTTCCTTTTTCCTTTTAAGGAATCAAGTCTTGTCTTAATTTTAAAAATGGTTTTAAAGAAATAAAATAATTCATGCCAGGAGCTAATGAAGAATTTAAACGCAACTGCCAGTTAGATTCTTTTGCTTCTAAGAAAGTTTTGCCTTCCCCCCTCTCTCATTGTAGGTCACCTTATCTATTATAAAAAAAAAATTCTTAAAAATGTAAACACTTGGTGGTATGAAGATACAGAGCGTTGTGGACATCCCTACTCTTAATAGCCCTCACATGCTCTTGTATCCTTTCCTTTAATCTGCTGGTGGTTTTTCCTACATAAAACCTGGGGCAGGAAAGACAGGTGGCAACATATACAACCATAGAAGAGTTGCAATTGCATCTCCCTGTACACTTCAATGTGTAACTTGAATTTATCAAAGAAACATAGGGCCCATTGTTAATATATTTACAAGAACTACAGGCACCACACTTGGTCATAATAGATCTATATATTCCTACTTCCTTACCGTGTTTTGTTTCTAACATGTTTTTAATATTTCTGCCTCTACTGAACACCACGGTGGGTTTTGACTCTAACCTGAGTACTGATTCAAGGCAAAATTCCCAACATTTGTTGATTGTCTCCACTACTTTAAAAGATAATTAGTTGAAATGAACTACCATTACTTGATTCATGTTTCTCTCTTTTGTTAGAATTTCTAATTCTTTGTCATTTGTTAAAATAGGGGCAAAATAATTTGTCCTTTTCTGTTTGACTTCTTTTCTAATTTTTCATAACAGTTTAAGGGGATACCCCCTTTCAATGAATAAGCCTATCGGCTAATACATTTCTTTCTCAAAATTGTCCTCCACACTGGTCAATCTAGAAATCCTGACCATCTGACCTTTTATGACACTCTTCTTCTGATGCTTAGGGTGGTTACTCTCATAGTGTAACAAAGTATTCAAAAAGGTAGGTTTTCTATAAACAGGGGGTATCCCCTTAAACTGTTATTAAAATTAGAAAAGAAGTGAAACAAAAAAGGACAAATTCTTTTGCCCTTATTTTAACAAATGACAAGGAATTAGAAATTCTAACAAAAGAGAGAAACATGAATCAAGTAATGGTAGTTTGTTTCAACAAATTATCTTTTAAAGTAGTGGAGACAATCAACAAATGCTGGGAATTTTTCCTTGAATCAGATACACTACTCAGGTTAGGGTCAAAACCCACCATGGTGTTCAGTAGAGGCAGAAATATTAAAAACATGTAGAAACAAAACACAGTAAGGAAGTAGGAATATATAGATCTATTATGACCAAGTGTGGTGCCTGTAGTTCTTGTAAATATATTAACAATGGGCCCTATGTTTCTGTGATAAATTCAAGCTACACATTGACGTGTCCAGGGAGATGCAATTGCAACTCCTCTATGATTGTATATGTTGCCACCTGTCTTTCATAGGTTCATAGGTTCATAGGCTCATACTAGGCTATCTGCCCTAGGGCATTTATAAGCCTAGCCAGAGTGTGCTTGGCTTTCGCCACCCATTTTAAATGAATTTTGCTATGCCCTTTTTCGAGGTTAGTATACTGTGCCTCTGTCTAACAGTGACACAGAAGTGATACCCGGAGTAAACCTGCTATCTCCCATCCACTCATCAAGATTCCTCTTGAAGAGAGTCAATGAGGGACTCTGCCTAACCTGGACTGGGATTTTATTCCAGAGTGAAGGGAGCCTCTGAGTTATGAATCTGTCCCTCCAGCATGTCCTATTTATTTCAGTGCTGAGGTTCAAGTCTCTCGAGTGCGTAGCTCAATGGGATTTGGATTTTCTGAGGTGCAGCATGTCCATTAATTCCGGGTTGGACATGGCTTTATACGTCAGGCACAGATCGCCTCTGAGCAGGTGGTATGCCACTGAGTAGAGCTGGAGTTTTTTTAACCAGGCAGATTATGGCATCTGTTTGAGCTCTTTGATCCTCTTGGTGAGGTACTTTTGGGGTCTTTCCAGTTGCTGCAGGTGTCTGGTAAGGTACATCCCAAAATGGGCATTGTACTCAATTATGGGCCTGATGAGGGATGAGTAAAGAGGCACGATGACCTCCCCTGATCTAGATGTGAATCCCTTCATGATTAAACCAGAATCCCGTTTATTGCACAAAAACTAAAATAAGTAAGCGCTTTCGCCTGTAAGACATATAGGCTTCTTCAGAGTTGTCTTAACATAATTAAAAACTCTTTAAATACCATCAATTAAAACTACCCCGACAAATCACAACAAGGGTGTAGTCTGCATCAACAACTGAATACATAATTATTCTTGTCAAATATAAAATCCACACTCTACATAAACTGTTAATAAAATTCCTTCCATTATTTCCTTTTTCCTTTTAAGGAATCAAGTCTTGTCTTAATTTTAAAAATGGTTTTAAAGAAATAAAATAATTCATGCCAGGAGCTAATGAAGAATTTAAATGCAACTGCCAGTTAGATTCTTTTGCTTCTAGGAAAGTTTTGCCTTGCCCCCTCTCTCATTGTAGGTCACCTTATCTATTATAAAAAAAAAATTCTTAAAATTTAAACACTTGGTGGTATGAAGATACAGAGCGTTGTGGACATCCCTGCTCTTAATAGCCCTCACATGCTCTTGTATCCTTTCCTTTAATCTGCTGGTGGTTTTTCCTACATAAAACCTGGGGCAGGAAAGACAGGTGGCAACATATACAACCATAGAAGAGTTGCAATTGCATCTCCCTGTACACTTCAATGTGTAACTTGAATTTATCAAAGAAACATAGGGCCCATTGTTAATATATTTACAAGAACTACAGGCACCACACTTGGTCATAATAGATCTATATATTCCTACTTCCTTACCGTGTTTTGTTTCTAACATGTTTTTAATATTTCTGCCTCTACTGAACACCACGGTGGGTTTTGACTCTAACCTGAGTACTGATTCAAGGCAAAATTCCCAGCATTTGTTGATTGTCTCCACTACTTTAAAAGATAATTCGTTGAAATGAACTCCCATTACTTGATTCATGTTTCTCTCTTTTGTTAGAATTTCTAATTCTTTGTCATTTGTTAAAATAGAAGCAAAAGAATTTGTCCTTTTCTGTTTGACTTCTTTTCTAATTTTTCATAACAGTTTAAGGGGATACCCCCTTTCAATGAATAAGCCTATCAGCTAATACATTTCTTTCTCAAAATTGTCCTCCACACTGATCAATCTAGAAATCCTGACCATCTGACCTTTTATGACACTCTTCTTCTGATGCTTAGGGTGGTTACTCTCATAGTGTAACAAAGTATTTGAAAAGGTAGGTTTTCTATAAACAGGGGGTATCCCCTTAAACTGTTATTAAAATTAGAAAAGAAGTGAAACAAAAAAGGACAAATTCTTTTGCCCTTATTTTAACAAATGACAAGGAATTAGAAATTCTAACAAAAGAGAGAAACGTGAATCAAGTAATGGTAGTTCGTTTCAACGAATTATCTTTTAAAGTAGTGGAGACAATCAACAAATGCTGGGAATTTTGCCTTGAATCAGATACACTACTCAGGTTAGGGTTAAAACCCACCGTAGAGGCAGAAATATTAAAAACATGTAGAAACAAAACACAGTAAGGAAGTAGGAATATATAGATCTATTATGACCAAGTGTGGTGCCTGTAGTTCTTGTAAATATATTAACAATGGGCCCTATGTTTCTGTGATAAATTCAAGCTACACATTGACGTGTCCAGGGAGATGCAATTGCAACTCCTCTATGATTGTATATGTTGCCACCTGTCTTTCATAGGTTCATAGGTTCATAGGTTCATACTAGGCTATCTGCCCTAGGGCATTTATAAGCCTAGCCAGAGTGTGCTTGGCTTTCGCCACCCATTTTAAATTAATTTTGCTATGCCCTTTTTCGAGGTTAGTATACTGTGCCTCTGCCTAACAGTGACACAAAAGTGATACCTGGGGTAAACCTACTATCCCCATCCACTCATCAAGATTCCTCTTGAAGAGAGTCAATGAGGGACTCTGCCTAACCTGGACTGGGATTTTATTCCAGAGTGAAGGGAGCCTCTGGGTTATGAATCTGTCCCTCCAGCATGTCCTATTTATTTCAGTGCTGAGGTTCAAGTCTCTCGAGTGCGTAGCTCGATGGGATTTGGATTTTCTGAGGTGCAGCATGTCCATTAATTCCGGGTTGGACATGGCTTTATACGCCAGGCACAGATCGCCTCTGAGCAGGTGGTATACCACTGAGTAGAGCTGGAGTTTTTTTAACCAGGCAGATTATGGCATCTGTTTGAGCTCTTTGATCCTCTTGGTGAGGTACTTTTGGGGTCTTTCCAGTTGCTGCAGGTGTCTGGTAAGGTACATCCCAAAATGGGCATTGTACTCAATTATGGGCCTAATGAGGGATGAGTAAAGAGGCACGATGACCTCCCCTGATCTAGATGTGAATCCCTTCATGATTAGGTGAGCTATATAAAATGTTTTTCTAGCCACTTTGGCCCCGTGGTTGTCAAATGAGAAATTGCTATCAACTTGGGTCCCCAGGTCCCTAATTACTTTTTCTGTACTTAATGGATTACCACCTATGTGGTAATTTGTGGGCATTTTGTTTTTGCCAAAGGGGATGACTATACACTTTTTGGCGTTTAGCTTGAGGCCATGGCTCTGGCACCAGTTGTCTGTTTCTATGAGGCCCTTTTGTAGGATGCTTGTTTCAGCCGGAGAGTCGATTATGGTGCCCAGTTTGCAGTTTCCTGCCTCAGGTTTTATGCAGGAAAAACCACCAGCAGATTAAAGGAAAGGATACAAGAGCATGTGAGGGCTATTAAGAACAGGGATGTCCACAACGCTTTGTATCTTCATACCACCAAGTGTTTAAATTTTAAGAAATTTATTTTTTTTTATAATAGATAAGGTGACCTACAATGAGAGGGGGGGGTGGCAAAACTCTCCTAGAAGCAAAAGAATCTAACTGGCAGTTGCATTTAAATTTCTCAGTAGCTCCTGGCATAAATTATTTTATTTCTTTAAAACCATTTTTTAAATTTAGACAATACTTGATTCCTTAAAAGGAAAAAGGAAATAATGGAAGGAATTTTATTAACAGTTTATGTAGAGTGTGGATTTTATATTTGACAAGAATAATTATGTATTCAGTTGTTGATGCAGACTACACCCTTGTTGTGATTGGTTGGGGTAGTTTTAATTGATGGTATTTAAACAGTGTTTAATTATGCTAAGACAACTCTGAAGAAGCCTATATGTCTTACAGGCGAAAGCGCTTAGTTGTTTTAGTTTTTGTGCAATAAACGGGATTCTGGTTTATCGGAATGGTTGCAAAAAGCATTTTAATTTTACCCTCGTAATTACAGCAGGATATTGGCTCATTGTGTTGATCAAGCAGTTACCACTCCTAGCAAGACATCACTGTGAGTGGTAGTATTGTGCTTGGTATAGAATGGTACATCTAAGGTGACGGACAGCAGCAGATGTTGTGTAGATGACCGGTGTCAGATATATGTAGTGCAATGTTCCTGCTAACAATGGCAACTATTAACACTGAAGTCCATTACAATGTGTTCTTTACGTCTAACTGTAAGAGCATGGCCACTGTGGCCTTCCGTGTTTAGAATCAGAGTGTATCCCAAACAGCCCTGTGCTACTAAGTGTATGAGCATGCCCTGTATAACCTTGTGTAGATGGAGACATAGTGCATTCCGAACAGCCCTGTGCTACTAATTGTGTGAGAATGCCCAGTGACACCTTGTGTCAGTTATGTGCCTCTATGTGTATGGGCATGGCCATTGTAACCCTGTATAGTGATAGTAGGCGTCCGTTCCACAGATGGGCATACTCCAGTTCAGGATGGATTCCTACTTTAAACACACAGGTTCACAGGTATGGACATCTTAACTGCCAGCATCCCTGTTGATGTCCGCATTCCTAGAAGGTCATAATGACAGCCTTGAAATGTGTAGTCTCTGTGGTGCGACTTGTAACTATGTAGTAATGTAATAGTGATCCTGTAGCTAGGCAGATGTTCTGATCCCACCACTGGTGTGTGTGTGTGTGTGTGTGTGTGTGTGTGTGTGTGTGTGTGTGTGTGTGTGTGTGTGTGTGTGTGTGTGTGTGTGTGTGTCTGTGTGTGTTTCCATCTGCCTGAGGACAGAATAATGCTTTTAGACTGCTCACACTCCCTACAATTCCTATACCCAACTTTGGCAAGGCTGATGATGTCACCCACCTTGAAATACACCTC
The DNA here is from genome assembly GCF_019279795.1 of Protopterus annectens. Lineage (NCBI taxonomy): Eukaryota > Metazoa > Chordata > Ceratodontiformes > Protopteridae > Protopterus > Protopterus annectens. The sequence continues at coordinate 291,208,415 of NC_056744.1, forward strand.
TGGGAGTGTTGTGACCCAGTAATTTTGGTATCGCGTTCTGTAACTACGTAATGCTATAGTGTGATAAAGTAGTTAGGTCGGTGTTCTAATCCCAGACTTGCTAACTGTGTGTGTGTGTGTGTGTGTGTGTGTGTGTGTGTGTGTGTGTGTGTGTGTGTGTGTGTGTGTGTGTGTATGTGTGTGAGTGTGTGTGTGTGTGTGTGTGTGTGTGTGTGTGTGTGTGTGTGTGTGTGTGTGTGTGTGTGTCTGTCTGTCTGTCTGTCTCTGCCTGCCTGTGGACAGAATAGAGCTTTTGGACTGCTCACACTCCATACAATTCCTATACCCAACTTTGGCAAGGCTGATGATGTCACCCACCTAGAAATACACCTCTGGGAGTGCTGTGACCAAGTACTCTCGGTAGCGCATTCTGTAACTGCTAATGCTGTAGTATGGTAAAGTAGGTAGGTCGGTGTTCTAATCTCAGACTTGTCAACTGTGTGTGTGTGTGTGCATGTCTCAATCTGCCTGAGGACAGAATAATGCTTTTAGAGTGCTCACACTCCATACAATTCCTATACCCAACTTTGTCAAGGCTGATGATGTCACCCACCTAAAAATACACCTCTGGGAGTGCGGTGACCCAATAATCTCGGTAGCTTGTTCTGTAACTGCGTAATGCTGTAGTGTTTTAAAGTAGTTAGGTCGGTGTTCTAATCCCAGACTGGCCAGCTTTGTGTATGTGTGTGTGTGTGTGTGTGTGTGTGTGTGTGTGTGTGTGTGTGTGTCTCCGTCTGCCTAAGGACAGAATAATGCTTTTAGACTGCTCAGACTCCATACAATTCCTATACCCATCTTTAGCAAGGCTGATGATGTCACCCACCTAGAAATACACCTCTGGGAATGCTGTGACCCAGTAATCTTGGTAGCGCATTCTGTAACTGTGTAATGCTGTAGTCTGATAAAGTAGTTAGGTCGGTGTTCTAATCCCAGACTTGCCACCTGTGTGTGTGTGTGTGTGTGTGTGTGTGTGTGTGTGTGTGTGTGTGTGTGTGTGTGTCTGTCTGTCTGCGTAAAACAAGTGCAATGCTTTGTAGAGTATGCACTCTCTGTACAAATCACATGACCGCCTTTGTCAATCCTGCTGTTGTCACCCACCTGGGTATACACCTCTAGGAGTGCTGTAACTCAGTATTTTCCGTAGCGCGTGCTCTAAATGCATATTTCTGCAGTGTGGTATGGGAGGCAGGGGTTCGAATACAGGACATGGCAAGTGTGTGCGTGTTTGGCTGTCAGAGCCTGTGTGGAGGTGGCTGTGAGTGTCTACCACTGGACATGTTGGAGAGTGGATTGTGTAGTTTTCCTATATGGTGTCCGTCTTATGATACATTGGCCACCTCACGAGGAGTACAGATGTCAGTCAGCCACAGGACTGTGTTGGCAAGCCATTCCCCTACATCGGGCAAAAGGCCTGGTGAACAAAGTATGCAACCCTACTAGTACCCGGTATATGTCCTGCACCTATGTGTCATACACAAACACACTTGCCTAGGATATCCTGCTATGTTGCTAGTACAACCCACATTGTTGACAGTAGGCGTGATGTGATTGCAGTGGGATGCAGAGGACATGGCACCCTGTACAGCAGTACAATAGGCACATAATTGCGGACAATGTGCCTTCACTATGTTCCCCACTGGATGCCTGCAACATATGTCGTGCCATCAAATGTGATTCACAGAGGCCATACAATGCCGTACACATGTGCCCTGTATGGACCAGTGCCACTGACACCAGGGAATATCTGTATCTTGCTATCAATGCAAGTGCAGTGTCAACCTGCTGACTATAAGCACACCAGGCCAGTATTGGCATATCGGGGGATAACAGTCTGTGTACACAACATGTGCCTGCCAAACCAGGTACACCTGTACACCTGTACATGTCACTGTACAGTATTGTGGGACATGCACATCCCAGGCAATGCCCATGTGAAGGACTATCAAACCCAGACATGGCATGCATTGCAAATCTATGGCCATACACAATGATAACCAGGATGTCAGGGCAGATCATGCAGTATCCATCTGTGTGGGACATTGCAGACACTACACTCCTGTACCACACTGCACACCATTGTCGGGTGGTGCAATGCAAAGGATTACACCTCACTCAGCCTTGTACAGCCATCTTGCACAGCCAACCACAACACACCCATGAAGCAATATGTCAGTACTGGCACATTATGTCTGTGTGTGGGTTATGATGCTCCTAACCACAGTCACTCCCAGTATAACCCTCATTGGCATACCAACAGATGTCAAACACTTTCACATGCCCTAGCCCATAGAATCTCCAGATATCCCCTGTGGTGCATGTAGTCCTGTGCATTACTGCAGTGTGGCAAACTAAGTAGTTATGGTATGTATTTGTGGCCCTGGCAAAGAGTGTCAATGCGAGTCCATTAGAGAGTGTGGTTGTGGTGACAATGGCATCTGTTCACGTGGACAGCCTTGTGTGCTACACCTAATGCATGTCTACTATATCTATGTTGCAGATGTCTCTCACCTACACACATATATTTTCTTACAGCACAGCAACATGTCGGCTTTGTGGCACATGTAGTAACTTCATGCACATGTAATAGTAATGACTAATCAGTCAGGGGTTTGACCCCTGTACTGGTAGGCGTGTGGCAGACGATGCTTAGGGTTTAGTCTCCAAGCCCTTCTCTGGTGTACTTTGTCTGTCCCTCCCACACACTCTCTGGTGGATGTGGAGGTGTACACCTGCTTAGCAGCAGCATGTGTATTGTAAGTGTTGGACATGATCAGGTGATGGCCTCTGCACCTATTGCAGTCCGCCTCTAGCTGATTGCATGTGGAACAGCTGTGATGGTGTTCCCATAGCCAGTCGCATGATAAACACAGTACATTATCTAGGAACATAATGTTGGTGTTTGGCCATGACAGTTGCTGTGAGTAGTACCTGGATGTGATGTTTGGAAACTGCATCACAGATGATAGCTGGATGTTTCTCAAGCATCATACACAGTGGGAAATAGCCTAAAGACAGGAGGGTGATGTGCCACACATGACTACAGCATGTAAGTGTAGCTATGCTGCATTGAGACTACTGCCTGTTTAACATGTTGTGTGTGGTAATGGCTATTCTGCATGTTTTAAAACAGACATGATAGTGCTCTGTTCATGAGGGACCCCCATCTGTAGGGCCATCTGTGGACTGGTCAGTATGTGGAACCATTTGTTTCCTGTGTTACACACTGAACACACATCTGTGCACAGCAGGAGCATAGTGTGAGGATTGCAGACAGTGCATGGTGACAGGGATGTGTTACTGCCATCCCATCCCTGACTGGACATATGTCACATGAAACTGGTATGACAGACACTGTCTGGGGTTCCCAGTGACAAGCCAATAATGGGCAAATGTTCATAGCTGCAGTCACACATCTACTACACATTGTACAGATGTCATGCAGTATATATGCATGTGTTGTGCTCCCTCTGCAAATGAATACCATCTGTTGCATTGGGTTAATGGTGATACTGTTGTAGATAATCCTGAATGCTGTTGTCTATTACTAAGCCATATCTGAGTTTGAACTGCAACACCATAGGCTGTATGGGTTGGGAGGTCCCGGCAGAACCTCCTGACCCACATCAGCTGACCATGGCACTGGGCACCAGCACATCTGGGGCTCAGCCTTCAACCTCATCCTCTGTTCACTCTGCACCACCATTTGGTGGTACCACCACTGAGGATGGGGCATTTCCCCCCTGGGAGTAGGGTCAGACAGGAACATGTCTGCTATCGTGCGGTCCCGGATGTGGTGCGCTAAGGCTCACTAAGGAGTTCTGAAGCCAGACACACAAGCTCATGGGCAGAGTGTCACATTTACAGGGTGAGGCTGCCCCTCCTGGAAAGCCCCCAGCACTGCCTCCTTTGCAGCTGTTTTGGTGCAGTGGTGGCTGCCCATGGCTGGGGACCTCCGTCCCACTGTTCCCATGGGCTTGTGAATGCTGAACACCCATCCCCGTCCGAGGTGTATCCCCCCACATGTGTCATATACTGACCCTGTATGCTGACTTGTCTGTGATCCTACCCTACCTATCCTCCACGGGCATACCTACTCTCCTTCCCCCACATCCCACTCTCACCCTATGGAAACATAAGGCAAATCAGTTCCTAGGACACCATCTTCCCTATACATAGTTGTCCATTTCACACACATGCCCACTGGACGCATGTAACCCTTGTAATATGCATCACAACATACTCCTGTTATCCTCACCCCTGTCCATCAAACACACGATCCTGGTATGCACATCACTCCTAAATGGTCCAGGTACACATGATGCAGATGACCCCATTGTACACACAACACTACCGGTCCCTCTATGGTTATCACATTTACCTTTATCATGATGATGATGTTGCACACAGCACCTTGCAAGAGTACTGTTCTCACATAATGATTGGACAGGTACTGTTGTGTTAATGTACATTACATGCACAGAGTGATGTATGTAGCCAATGTACAACTGTTTGCGTGTATGAATGACACATGTCTGTCTGAGGGAGTCTTGATATTGCATAGGACAACACCACTACATAATACAGGCATAGCTGGTGTTTTCCTTTTCATTCGTTTGTAATGATTTGTTGCCACATGGTATGCTCCTGATATATCTCTATATATGTACCTATATGCAGGACATAAACACTCACATATACATCTACATGATGGGATACATTCCTATACTGTTGAATGAATGTGCTGTATGATATGTCTGTGGTAATGTCCGATGTCTGTATATCTGCCATGGTGTATTTGTAAATCACATTAGCTGTGTGTGCAGGGTCCTGGTTCTGAGCCTTGCAGAGGCCATTTATTTTGTTGCAGGGCAGAACAAGGCCATAGGATACAGAGGGAGTAAGGCACATTAAAGCAGTTGTGAGTGGGCGTGCATGGGTTTACATGGTGTTAAGCAATGTTAACCTCTGGTTACAGCTTCTCACACTCGGTTAGCCTCTACATTGCTTTATCAGTGCAATACTTGCATACTGGTAGCCAAACAGGCTTACACCCACTCGTTCCCACACTTGCAAATGCACTGACATTGGTGCTTGCATCTGACACTCACACCCTTGGGTGGGAGCGAGGACCACAATATTACCTTGTGATGCCTATTACATCAGATTACACGCTTACAGTATCGGGAATAGCTGCC
>NC_056744.1:291218648-291223648 GCF_019279795.1 Protopterus annectens
ATATTTATTTATTTATTTTACATCTGTACATACGTATATACATTTCCTATGCTGGGTGCTGCTTACACCTGCGCAAGCACACTTGCATATGCTTACATGCTTACTGTGTGTTACATATGTTTACTGCCGCTTATTTGTGCTTACTTCTGCTTTATTTATTATGACAGTACCACTTTGATTAAAGGGATCTGGTTAAAAGTCCCATGCGATACTCACGTTCACTTTTACATGTTATAATGTCGGTTTTACAGCAGAACATAATTCATTCCACAAGGAAAATTATATGTGCTATAGCCGATCTTGAACCGTGAATGCTGTTCGTTAGGCGGATGCACTAACCACTACATTATTGGTGTACTATTTCATTTATATGTATACCCATGGTTCATCATTACCCGAACACACACCTCAACACTTCACTAACACAGCAGGCATCCATTCTCCTGTTGGGAAAACCACACCACTACACATGCGCCATTCCCTACTGCTCTGGACCCATGCCGCATGATGACTCACTCCAAGTATATTTAGACCTACCAAGCCTATAGTCCTGGCACATACGTTTGTATGATGGTCAGTGTGTTCATATGGTCATCTGGGTTTAGGCTTGTCCGACTGGAGACCGGGACTGCCCTGTACCCATTTGAAAGTCAGACTTAGCACATGGACAAGGTTACACCCACTGTTAGCATCCTACCTGTGGTTAGTGATGCAGGAATTTTGCCCACGTCTGGCCAGCTTGATATGTCAGCACTAGATAATAAGGGTGTTCCGTTGCTGTTTTCTTTTGCATTCATTATGAATGCTTTCTTGTGCCCATGTTCATTCTATAAATATATATATATATATATATATATATGTGTGTGTGTGTGTGTGTGTGTGTGTGTGTGTGTGTGTGTGTGTGTATGTATGCATGCATATACATCTACATGATTAATTACTTTAATCATACTGTTGAATGACTGTGCTGTCTGCTATGTTTGTGATAACATCAGAGTTAGATATAACTGCCGTGGCTTAGTGGAAAATCTCATTGATTGTGATGTGTAGGGTCCTGGCTTCAAGCCTGGCCGAGGCGGTTTATTGTGTTTCTGGGCAGAACAAGGGTAGATGGACAAAGGGTGAGTACAACACTTTTCAGCAGCGGTTTTCTGTTTAACCACCGTTTCCCGTCATGCAAACACCTTCTGCATTCGTACTGTGATACGTCATCCCAGTTCACATTTTAATGGTATTATATCATTATACAGCATAAAATTAGCAACATATGCTCGTATACGGATTACGTGTCATAAATGGTGTGTGCTGCAGTCGAATCGGCATCGTCTGCTTGATAGGCGGATGCTCTAACCACTACACTATTGCTGTGCTGCTTCATTTGCATATATACCCATGGCTCATAGTTACCAAAACAAACACAGCACAACATCACTAACACAGCAGTCATCCATTCTCTGGTCAGAAATAAACCACACCACTACACATGAGCCACTCCCTACTGCTCTAAACACGTTCCGTATGTTGGCTCACTCCAAGTATATTCAGATGTCCCAAGCTTATTGTCCTGGGACATACGTTCATATAATGATCAGGGTGTTCAATTAGTCTTTTGGTTTTCGACTCGTCCGAATGGTGACTGGGACTTCCCTGTACCTGTTTGAAAGTCAGACTTAGCAGGTGGACAGAGTTAGTTCCACTGTTAGCATTCTAACTGTGGTTGGAAATGCAAGAGGTTTGCTCACCTCTGGGCAGCTTGATATGACAGCACTAAATACTATGGGGGGTTCCGTTGCTGTTTCCATTCACATTCATTATGACTTCTTTTTTGTGACAATGTTCATTCTTTATGGATGTATATATATATATATATATATATATATATATATATTTATTTATTTATTTTACATCTGTACATACGTATATACATTTCCTATGCTGGGTGCTGCTTACACCTGCGCAAGCACACTTGCATATGCTTACATGCTTACTGTGTGTTACATATGTTTACTGCCGCTTATTTGTGCTTACTTCTGCTTTATTTATTATGACAGTACCACTTTGATTAAAGGGATCTGGTTAAAAGTCCCATGCGATACTCACGTTCACTTTTACATGTTATAATGTCGGTTTTACAGCAGAACATAATTCATTCCACAAGGAAAATTATATGTGCTATAGCCGATCTTGAACCGTGAATGCTGTTCGTTAGGCGGATGCACTAACCACTACATTATTGGTGTACTATTTCATTTATATGTATACCCATGGTTCATCATTACCCGAACACACACCTCAACACTTCACTAACACAGCAGGCATCCATTCTCCTGTTGGGAAAACCGCACCACTACACATGCGCCATTCCCTACTGCTCTGGTCCCATGCCGCATGATGACTCACTCCAAGTATATTTAGACCTACCAAGCCTATAGTCCTGGCACATACGTTTGTATGATGGTCAGTGTGTTCATATGGTCATCTGGGTTTAGGCTTGTCCGACTGGAGACCGGGACTGCCCTGTACCCATTTGAAAGTCAGACTTAGCACATGGACAAGGTTACACCCACTGTTAGCATCCTACCTGTGGTTAGTGATGCAGGAATTTTGCCCACGTCTGGCCAGTTTGATATGTCAGCACTAGATAATAAGGGTGTTCCGTTGCTGTTTTCTTTTGCATTCATTATGAATGCTTTCTTGTGCCCATGTTCATTCTATAAATATATATATATATATATATATATATATATATATATATGTGTGTGTGTGTGTGTGTGTGTGTGTATGTATGCATGCATATACATCTACATGATTAATTACTTTAATCATACTGTTGAATGACTGTGCTGTCTGCTATGTTTGTGATAACATCAGAGTTAGATATAACTGCCGTGGCTTAGTGGAAAATCTCATTGATTGTGATGTGTACGGTCCTGGCTTCAAGCCTGGCCGAGGCGGTTTATTGTGTTTCTGGGCAGAACAAGGGTAGATGGACAAAGGGTGAGTACAACACTTTTCAGCAGTGGTTTTCTGTTTAACCACCGTTTCCCGTCATGCAAACACCTTCTGCATTCGTACTGTGATACGTCATCCCAGTTCACATTTTAATGGTGTTATATCATTATACAGCATAAAATTAGCAAGATATGCTCGTATACGGATTACGTGTCATAAATGGTGTGTGCTGCTGTCGAATCGGCATCGTCTGCTTGATAGGCGGATGCTCTAACCACTACACTATTGCTGTGCTGCTTCATTTGCATATATACCCATGGCTCATAGTTACCAGAACAAACACAGCACAACATCACTAACACAGCAGTCATCCATTCTCTGGTCAGAAATAAACCACACCACTACACATGAGCCACTCCCTACTGCTCTAAACACGTTCCGTATGTTGGCTCACTCCAAGTATATTCAGATGTCCCAAGCTTATTGTCCTGGGACATACGTTCATATAATGATCAGGGTGTTCAATTAGTCTTTCGGTTTTCGACTCGTCCGAATGGTGACTGGGACTTCCCTGTACCTGTTTGAAAGTCAGACTTAGCAGGTGGACAGAGTTAGTTCCACTGTTAGCATTCTAACTGTGGTTGGAAATGCAAGAGGTTTGCTCACCTCTGGGCAGCTTGATATGACAGCACTAAATACTATGGGGGGTTCCGTTGCTGTTTCCATTCACATTCATTATGACTTCTTTTTTGTGACAATGTTCATTCTTTATGGATGTATATATATATATATATATATATATATATATATATATATATATATATATATATATATGTCTTTACATACACATGCATATACACCTACATGCTTATTTACATTTCCCATACTGTTGAATGACCGCCACTTACCGTCGCACATACCTGCTTACGTCTGCTTTAAAGCACCTTAATCACCCATACCCGCTTACGTCTGCTTTAAAGCACCTTAATCACTCTATATTCGACTACCATTATTATGGGCATCATATAAAATTAGCAGCCCTTGCATGGCTTGGACCCAGGAACAGGAACACCATAGTCACTGGTTTTACCACTAAACCATCCATGATACATTCTGTATGGATGGTAAATAGGATATATGACTTTACTGCAGGCATTCCACAGTACTGGCAACAAATGCGACACTTGGTGTACATATGTATAGTACATGTTACTGTTCATATGTTTCTGAGAGGCATATGTATACATTTGCAAGTATACATATTTATGAATAGTACATATTCTTGACAACTACTTATATGCATGTATGTGTGATGTGTAGCTATGCGGATATAAGTATGTACATTTATAGATATATGACTACATATCTGGAGTTATACATGGCCATGTATATGAACAACCACATACGGGAGGTACCTGTACTGTTTGTATACAGGGGTTATGTGCATCATTACAACGAGGAACCTGGATGGGGTATACAATTTGTGGACATATAATATATTATTATGGCATGTCCCTTTAAATGTGGTTAAGTCAAGATGGTTGTGATAGTAACTAGGAAGTAATTAGGAAATGATTAATTGAATAATGGAATAATTTAATTTAATTTATGATTATATAAGGATGTAAATTTAATGTCTTGCTTTGTCTGAAGAAGTTGGGGCATTGACTCCTTCAAAAGCGCTCATTAAACAGATTTTTAACTACTGAACGGACTGCTTGGCATTGCTGTTTGCCTTTTTTGTTTTACTTAGTTTGTATTGGTTTGTAATTTGTGGACATGTACTATTTGGAAGATGGCTATGGGGAAGCTTCATGGGAACATGTGAAAGGTATATATTCCTGATAATGCATGTGGGGAGGCATGCATCACGGTCAGGTGTTTAATCCTGGTTCGTATGTTCTGCAGGACCGGTGGAGGCTGAGCAGGGTTGTGGACAACTACTGCTAATGCAACTTGTGTCCGGATGTCTACAGGGCTGGACATCGTGTCGTGCCACCAAGTCTAATCTTTAGAACAGACACTTATCCCAGGAGGTATGTCCAAAA
>NC_056744.1:291231148-291301148 GCF_019279795.1 Protopterus annectens
TGACGAGTAAATTTTAAAAATGAAGTTGTGGTATGTAAATAGGCTATACAATGGCATAGCTGTTCTTCACTCTCTCTCCACAACAATAAATAACATCTATGAACCCCCTATAAAAAGCAACATGTGTCACATAGATATTGTCTTTCAATAAATATTCCTGCTCCCAAAAAGCTAAAACCATGTTGGTGTAACTACTGGCACAAGACATGTCCATAGCTATGCCAGACTTCTGCATATAATAGCTACTCTCAAACATAAAAACATTGTTTTCTAGAACCACATCTAAAAACAAACAAACAAAATCTGTATGTTTAACACCATAACTACTATGCATTCTAAGAAACTATGTAGTCATACCTATCTCTTCCAGGTTAGGGTTCACCATAAACAATGACTCAATGGCTAAAGTAACCATCAAGGAATCACTGAGGTGGACATGGCTAACATAACTGTAAAGGTCACCCAAAAAATTATTGTTGTCCCTAAGGACTGTATCAACTCTATCCAATACAGCTCATAACTGTGTGTCAAAATATATAGAAAAAGGTTTGGTCACCCACTACTTCCCAGAAAAAAAAGGGTCTTAATGGTGGTCTATCTAGATTCTTGTCTATTTTAAGTAAACCCTGAAAAACTGGCACAACAGGATTCTCAATAGTGAGATAATGTAAAAGCTCTGTAGTAATTAAAAAAAGTATCATGCCTTTACATTTATGGTTATTGAAAATGTTGAATGGTGTTGAAAACAGGGTGTCATCACTGGATAAGGTTTCAGGCTGACAAGCTGCCTGGCCTAAATGGTAGGTTGTAAAATAGTATCACAGATCTTGATCTATGGGCATACAAAGTATTGGCAGGCATATTCATCAATCTTCTGGATAGCAGAAAATGAGATAACAAGTACTTATCTTTAAAAGTAAATCATAAGATATATAACACAATTCTATAACTTCAGAGCTTCTAGGGCCTTGTGAACACCCAAATTCTGGTTGTATAAATGAATTTTGACAGTCTTAGTAAGGGCCTCTATCCTCAGAGCCACCAATTCCATAACTAACCTAACTCAGCCGTGGACACTGAAGGCTGCTTGTGTGGTGGCATGGGCAGTGCAGTCATTATTAAGCAGTAAGATATGCCACCATTTATATGTATATATATATATATATATATATATATATATATATATATATATTTAAAGGGTTATGCTCAACACGTGGTCTTGATATCAAACTGAACAATGCGTATGCATTACAGTTTTAAGATGGGTTATTATTCTTTTTTTGTTTGTTTATATTGTGACTTTAATGACCATTTAGCTCATATTATTGAAACTATTGTGTAATTACCACTGTTTTAAAGGAATATACTCTGCGTTATCAGCTGTATTCCTACTGCTTTACTTTAAAAGTTAATAACAAGCAAATAACAGCAAACTAATTTAACTGCTGACTATATGCTTAAACTGGGATGTAATGTAATTCCTTATAGTCTGCAGACATTCAGCTGCAATATTGTATTAATGCCGTGTACTGTATTATTCTGTTGTAGTTATACTGTCGTATGTTACAGTAATGGTTCACCCAGACCAAGCTGGATATTGTACATTAATCTTGGTTGAGCACTGTATGTATGCCTAGATGCTTGTTGTATTTGTTTGAACATAACTTTAGTGTTAAATTACTGCATAGAGTTTTTAATTTAACTCAGTAACTGTAGTGCTATTAGGCTGTTTTACCTATTTCCCTTCCACTCCTTTCTTATATTGCACCAGTTATAAATACCGTCTTACCTCTTCTACTATTCCCCTTGTCAACTTTTCCTAATCTTCTTTTTTTTTATTTCCATTCACAGTTATCAGCTAGTACAAACATTGTGAGGCATTCCTATAGCAGTTCTCTACCAGCAAGCTGCATCTGCAAATGTCTGTGGCCATTTTACTTAAAGTATGGGAACATTACAGTGTATGTTAATGCTTTAACCCTTTTATGATTGTAAATTTCATTATAATGTATTCAGGGAGTGCACACTACTGGTAACCCCCACCAGAGATCTCTCTAAACCCAATACTTTCTAGTTTGGAATAATTGTTTTACTCAGTCTTCTCCTTTTCCAATACACTTGCCCATATTTCTCCCACTCCATACTCACTCCTGGCATAAGGTTTCTATTTCTCTAAGAATTCCTAGTCTACAAAATTGTCAGCTGCTTAGATACTTTTCACAGTATCTGGTAGTCTAAGTGGCTGTTTCTTGCTGTGCAATTATAGAACTTGACTCTGCCTGCTCCGTTCCACCCTTGCTATGCTCGGGCTTCACTCCGCTCCTCTACCCTGCCCCCCATTCCCTCCCACCCCTAAATCACTCAAATTTATCTAAACCTAACCACGCCCACTCACACGTATCTACCAATCATCACCTATACAATTTTGAATTATAAAGTAGCTCAAATTTCCACACTAATCCTAATCAACACCATCCATTAGTACACATATATTAACCTTTTATCAATCCCTACCATTTTTACCATTAAAAAATGCTATCAATACATTGATGCCATCAGTACAAACAACCCTCTTGTTTCATACACATCTAACAGTTGTCACATCCTGTAATCAACACAGGCCACTCTCCACTTTACCCCCCCCCTCTCCCACCATTACAATACAACACATATCCACCTACACATTCAGCTTCTCTAAGACCTCCCATATATTCACCCTCCTATCTGATTTAACCCCTGCTCTGTCACATACCAACAAACTCACAATTATCACCTCCCCCTCCAACGTCTCACAACACACTCTAACCATACACTGTTAGTCCCACTGAAACAACCTCAACGCACTAACAAAGCACACAATATTACATTCACTAAAACACACATCAAACAAACACTGTTTACTATCTTATCTCTCCACACAGCCAATCTATTCACACTAGCCCTTCTTTATCATTTAACTAACTTCCACATCCCCATCTACTATGACCACCCCACCAACTCCATCACCAACACTCCACTGCCCATAATCCACCACTACAACAACAGAGAAATAGACTACCTCCCACTTAAATACCATCAAACCAGACACAAAAATGAACCACTATTTAGAAACCACAAACAACTAAGCAAACTTATAACAACTTTATTTCATGTATTATCAAAACAAAAACTCAGTGGTGAAATCCACCCTAACCCTGGCCCCAAGACTACCAATAAACAAACTACCACTTACACCTCAATCAACTGCACCATACCCCCTCACTTCAAACAACACTCCCTGTTGTTCCTTAATATAAATCTAAAAAGTATACTAAACAAACTCCATGACGTCCAGCACTAATTGACTTACATTCCCCTGACATAACCATTTTGACTGAAAATTGGCTTAAGCCACATTTCAAAAACAATGAAATACTTCCTCCGGGGTTCAACATATATCAACTTGATCATCAAAATAAATGTAGAGGAGGTGTAATTATAATGTTTAAACAAAATCTAACCCTAGAAGTTATCAACACCATACTTCCTACATCTAACAATGCAGAATTACTCATCACCAAACTGAATATCAACAACAACAAAACACTAATCATAGTGGCTATATATATATATATATATATATATATATATATATATATATACATATATATATATATATACATATATATATATATATATATATATATATATATATATATATATATATATATATGTATATATATATATACACACACACACACATATATATATATATATATATATATATATATATATATATATATATATATATATCCTTCCAGGAGATAACACTAGCACAGTTGAAGACATACTTCACTGGCTATCCACAACCTTCCACCAAGAAACCATCATTATGGGTGACCTCAACACTGACTGGTCCACCTATAATTCCAATAATCCAGCCAATTTCATAAACCTATATGTTTTTTCTCAGCTCATACAAAACTCCACAAGAATAGAAAAAACCTCCAACAGACAATCCATCCTGGATTGGATTCTCACACCCCTTCTAGCAGGATGCCTCCCCAGTACCATAAGTGACCACCTACTCACATACCTAATCAGATACAATCTTAGTCCACCGAGACAAGTAGTCTATAGGCTAATCTGCAACAAGAAAAAAATTAATAACCACACTTTCATCATCCTCCTCCAACAAATTAACTGGTCCCCCCTCAAAACACTACCACTAGATGACGCTGTTCAACACTTTAACCACATTCCTCAACATTCTAAACAGCCTGACCCCGTGCAGAATAGCTAGAATAAAACATCATCATACACACTGGCTTACAAACAACACCAAAGACCTACTAAAAGAAAGGGACAAGGCATGGGAACACTTGCTAACTAAGAAAAACAATGACAACCTTCTACTTTTCAAACAACTTAGGAATAAAGCCAAATCCCAGATAAAAGCCAGAAAAAAGCCTACTACATCACTGCACAGCAAGGAAACAAAAACAAGCTCAAAAAATTCTGGGCCACTATAAACAAACTCCTGCAACCTGGTAGTACGTCCACCCCCAATCCTACCACACCCCCATCAAATGATAACATCGCTACACAATTCTATTCCTTTTTCATAAACACAATTCACTCACTTATTGACTATGACCAAAACATCACTACTACAATCCCCATAGCCTCCTTCTCCTTTAACCCCATCTCAATCCATACCATAAAAATCTACTCAGTAAGCTCAAGCCCACCAGCCTAGCTGCTGACAACCTCCCATCAGAATTTCTCAAAGCTGCCTCCCAAGTCTTAGTGTACCCCATTTCTATCCTCATCAACCACTCTATCTCTGAGTACCATGGCTCACTAATTTGGAAAGTCTCCTATATCACCCCAGTGCATAATGGTGGCAGCTCTAACGAGCTTACTAATTACAGGCCCATTGTCATTCTTTCACCTCTCTCCAGAATACTAGAAAAATTTATTCACTCCCAGCTTCTAAACTACCTTCTCTCCAATAACCTCCTATCAAATACACAACATGATTGTTGCCCCCACCACAGCACCACAACCACCCTCCTCAGTTTTGCTAACACAATAAATGAATACAGAAATCAGAATAAATATGTCTCAGCCATCTTTCTAGATCTCTCAAAGGCATTTGACACAGTTTCACATCAAAAACTGCTGTCAGAACTGGCCACATTACATCTCAGTCATTCTTCCCTAGCTTGGTTCCACAGCTATCTTATCAAATGCCAGCAGGCTGTTAGATGGCAACAGGAGCTATCATTTTTGCTCCCAGTTAACATAAGAGTTCCACTAGACTCCATATTAGGCCCCCTACGTTTTACCATCTTCACAAATCAACTCCATAAATCCACATCTCTCGCATGAGTCAGCCAATATGCCGATGACTCTACCCTGATATGCTCCGCCCCCTCTCTAACACAACTCCAGGCTATAACACAACAATCTTTCCTAGAAGTAGAATCCTGGCTAACTAACACTAACCTCATACTGAACCTAAACGAGACCAAACTCATGCTCTTTCTCTCCACCAAAACACCTAATCCCTCAGCCACTTTTCAAGTCCACTCCTCCAGCAACACAGTCATAAACACCAACTCACATACCAAATGTGTCAAAATTGATAATAAATTAAAATTCAACCTACACCTCTCTCAAACCATTAAAAAAACACACATCAGACTAGGCTCTCTTTACCGAATTAATCCTTTCCTAACTAGCCAATCTAGACTAAGCATCGCCAGGACTCATCTCTTATCTACTGATCTCTATGCTTCTCCCATCTTTACAAACCTTAATGAAACTGACCTTACCAAACTTGAATCAGCCTACAATAAAATAGCCAAGTTTGCCACTAGCTCCCAATATAGGTCCCGCCACTGCTCTGCTGCTCTGCCCTACAATAAATAAATTTGCTAGAACTCCCACAAAACCTGACCTATGCCCAACTTGTCTTTACTCACCAATTAATATACCAGCCAAACAGAACCCCAGCCCTACAACAATTACTTCAACCATATGCCAACACTTGGCAGCTCTGATCCTCACACAGAACACTCCTCAGAGTACCCAAAAGCAACAGCAAAGCCGGGGATGCCCTCTAGTCTTACCACATTTCTAAGTTTTGGAACTCAAACACCAACACATCCTAAATACTTCCAACCTACACCAATTTAAAACTCTGCTCAAATACCAACTCACTAACAATTGGCTCTGCTCCTGCACCAAGCCAGGCTAATACCACATAAGCCCACATCAAATTTCATCCCCTAAATTTTATAGTCTCCACATATACCCCACTCCCACTTGTTAACAACACCTATCAGCTACCTACAATAAGATTATAATTTTGATAATTCCTTTACTTTTGTAAGGGTATGCATATGTACATGTATTAAAGTATATTCAAATGATCAACTAAAGATGGACCCCTGCCCTCAAGAAAAAAAATAGATATATACGACTTTAATATATTGTAATAACTTTCTTTTTTTCACCAAAGTGCCTATTGTATACTCTACTTTCTTTGTTGTCTCTAAATATTTCTGTTAAATTCTATGTAAAACCGACTCTGTACCTGTCAATGTTGTTCTTGTTTTATTGGAGCTTTTCTCCCCCAGCCTCCACTGAAAATGGGCTCATACCCAGACGGACTATGCTGGTAAACAACTGTAAAATAAATAAATATTTCTATAATTCTCCTCATAATCAAACTTATAAGGTGTGTACAGAAAGAAACTACAGTATGTGGCAGATAGGGACAATGTGGACATCATTTGTTTAACTTTCCTTACAATAAAACTTCAGGGATATGCCCAGAAGGCCACTATAGCTTGCCTCATAGCAGTGTATTTTGTAGGTGCAACAAGATGGAATAGATTGCTGTGGTCATCAATTTTTATTTCTCAAAATTGATCAGCATATATGTACAGATGGCTATTTTATGGAGGTATGGATAAGGAGGCATACGGTGGATATACATCTGGAAGCAAAAAAGTTGAAATATGCTGCTGTATTCTACTTGTTCAATTATTTTCATCCTGGTGTAATATAAGAGGGCTGTACAGAAGGTGTCTTTTCTGGGAAGTAGGGTTGAACTGGCATGCTGCATAGATGTATGTCAGCAGCAACTTGAAGTACATGACTGCAGCACATACATAAACCTTCATATTTGTCCCAGTCTGACATCAGATGGATATGCAGAAGGTATCTGTATTTTGCATATAGGGATGAAGAGGCATACTGTGTAGATTTATGTTATCAGCAGCTTCAAGTATAAGATTGTAACAGTTTGTTCTTTAACATTCATCCTCCAAGGGATACAGAGAAGGTGACTTTTTTTGTTTTGTTTTTTTGAAAGAGTAGGGAGGCTTGCACTATTCACAGATATAATGTATATGCCATTACAATCAGTGTCATCTCAGGTTATAATCAATTCTGAATTTATTACTATTATTTTGCCAGCTTTGTCCATTAAGCTTATGCACAACTTAGTTATGCTGTGAAAAAAAGTATAAATAAGACAATTTGTTTCCTTAGGTAAGATTTTTTGAGGCCATCAGTGGATCAAAACATTGGAAAAAAGTTCCAAAATACTTATTGCAGAACTTAAAATTAAATGACATATTGAAGCATAATGGACCCAGACCCCTGGTTTAATTAAATTCTTTCCCCCACAGTTATTACAGTGACGTTTTGACCATTTAAGGTGTGCCAAAAGGATGCAGGAGAATGATGCAAGTAAAAGCAATGAAGAAAGCAATCTGAATGATGTTGGAAGACATGTTAGGGCAAAAGTGGGGACACAAGAAATGTTCCAAGGGGAACAGTTGACAGTGGGTGTGAGGTATCATGAAGCCTTTTGCTTAAGATTTCATTGTAACAAAGACTGTCCCGCAATTACTGTATATGGTATTTGAAATTGGTGCTTTTGGGTGGGTTTGCTAAAAGGGGTGTGACTTCCTGAGGCAAGCGGTGTGCTTGTATTATAAAACAAAAGTGGCTTATTTGTCAAGCAATTGCAGGATGCAACCTTAAGTGCTTGAAACTCAGCATTTCTCTATATTTTGGCATAAAAATAACATTATATCCTCATTTTGTAACATGGTCCTTCACAATTTTTTCTTCATACATGTTAAAATTTTTACAAATCTTTTAGCTAAACATGTTTATCAGAATTTGTCTAAAATATTGAAAACTTTTTAAGTAAATTGGCTTTCATTTGTCATTGGAAATATGTTCAAGTAAGCCATATGGAGCAAAAAGTCCTTTTAAGAAACTAATGCTAGCTTGAAACTGTCAGGAATGCTTCCGTGCATTTCAGGTATGTATCCAGCACAATCATAAATGTGTTATTCATAAATGTTACAGACAAATCAGTATATAGCTTTTTCCATCTTCTACCTGAAAATTCACAAGGGTGTAATAGTATTTGTCTACGTGTAATCTTTTTTATCTGACATGTCCTGCACACAGTTTACACAGTGACTTGATTTTTACATTCAGCATAGGTCAAAAGGCTACTTTTCTAGTTGGTGTCCCTACAATTGCTCGAGGTGAAATTGCTGAAGTATGAGTACCAAAAAGAAGAAGAAAAAGAAGAAGAAAAAAGATGAAAGGCATAACTCCAAATACTGTTTTCCATAAGAAATCATTGCCAGTGCAGTTTCTAAATGTGTTCCTGCAATGATTCACTTGTTTGGGAGATTTCTCCCATCTCCCTTCTTCAAGTTGGAGTGGCCATGAATTTGGTATATATAAAACTTTTATTTGGGGGGGGGGGTTGCAGGAGGGCTCAAAACAAACTTTTTTCAACCTTCTGTGTTTCAAGCATGTTTTCTTGATGTTTCAGCTCATTGGCTTTCAAGAAGTTCTTACATTTCAATAAAGCTAGGGTGCCTTGTATGTAGTTCTTCCAGCACAGCATTTTTTTAATTCTGTGGGATTATAACTGAAGCACTACATAAGACACAAATGTTTTCCACTAGAAGTTCATTTTATTTATTATTTTTTTATAAAACTCGTTTGCTCATCTGCCAACATCACCTAATGATGGACAACCCTCTGTCATTAAACGTAAAATTTGTGTCAGCTATTTGTATGTTCTGGTCACATATACTATTAAATCTGATGTAAAAGAAATGTCCTGAAAACGTTCCTTGATAAAACCAATACTGTAGCATGCAATTCCTTTGTAACATTACCTGAAATTTCTTGTTATGAAACTTTCAAGAACCTGTTAACAATGCCAAAGATAAACTGCTGTATTTGATTGTCATTTGCTGACAATATTATAGCCCATTTATTTTATATAAACTTTAATATCCACCAAATTACGCTAATAAAGGTTTACAGTCAGTAACTGACTGGAGTTTGCTAGTCTAAAGATGTCAATGACATTTCTTCTTCTTTTTTCTGGGAGGGTACATTTGCTCAGTAGCAGTAAAGGTTAGTGTTCTCAAAAGCTATGGTATCTCATGTTAAATCATTGCACCTATGCCATAAGATGGCAACAAAAATAGCACTAGCAACTCCTTATTGTAGTCTATGAATAACATACCACAAGTCAATATTTGTCATTTCCCATCATTATAACATGTATTATTTCTTTGACCTATATGGTTCTAACAATGTCCTTTGCATAACCATAAACTTTCTATAATAATCAAGCCAAGAAAGATCTGCAATATTGTCATACACATGGGTAGCCTTTGCTTTTTCTAGAGAAAAACTTATACCTGCCCTATCCAGAATATGTTTTAAATACTAAATCTATGATTCCAAACTCAAATTTTTGATTTATTTCTTGGTCCATAATCTTGCAATAATACAACATGCGAGTTATAGAGTTGCTCACCACTTTTCAACAAATCATACAAAATGATTGCATTTAAATTTTTCATTAGCTTTTCTTTTACTCTTTGAAAAGTAGATGGTGCAGATCTTATTCTAAATGGTAAGTCGATGCATACTAGGTTCATAGTCTCATAGGATGTTACTAGGCTAATGGCCCTAGGGTGCTTCCAAGCATAGTCATGTAATTCACCTGTTCCCTAACTGACCAGGACCTTTTGCTCACAATGTACAGACTGTGTACATCACCTTATAGTCTTCTACTGGCCTGCCCATTTTTGCTTATCTACATATTGATTTTTCACTGTCATTTTATTAAAAGCCTGCTATTTTCGCCCTGCCCTTGTTCCTACTAAAAGAGAGCTCGCTCCATTAACTATCATGATGTCTTTAGGTGAAAAGTCACGAAAGAGATTTTCAGGATGATTTACTTCACCACCAACAGAGCAGCTAGATTAGGTATTAAAAAAATCCATGAAGATGTCTTTTAAGAAGCTGCTTCATCCTCTAGGAAATGCAAACTTTAGCACATCAGCAGAAGTGCATATGTCAAGCCTCGAGACCTGTTTAATCATTTACTGAACTCAGACGATACAAAATACTGCATCATTATCTATGCCATGCACAGGCAGCACCTATGTGAATGCTATCTGTGTATTATCTGCCCTAGGCTACTCCTCAGTTCCGCATACTACTGTAAAGATCTGATACCTTTCCCATTAACACTATTTGTTCATAAATGGGCAAATGACATCCAGTTTGCAATCCTGTGAAGCTGTTCCTGCCTTCCCAAGAAGCAGTTCTGTACTTCTGCCAGCTATAGCACTGGATACGCACTTCACACCTGCCTGTCTCCTACCACAAATAGATCCATCTTGCCAGAGACTGAATCCCAAAAGAAAAGACACCACCTTCTCTGGTGCTTTGACTCTTGCTATTCACCATTATGAAAGTTGTTCATAACAAATGTAAGACTTCATGGGTGATGCATTCTGAGGAGATAATCTGTGTGAGGGCAGGATGAGGGGCATCAGTTCTACTGCACTCACTCTCACTTAAGCCATTGTGGCACAAATGTTCTTTTTAACACTTACTGCGACTAGTAATGGTGAGTAGTCATGGTTTGCAGATGTCAGTGGGACTCCTCAAGTTTTGACCTTGTGATAATTAATCTCCTTTTACTTCGGAGAAGCATCTACAGACAAGAAAGCATCACATCCCCCAAAATGTATCCCCCAAAGGCGGCTGCTCAACAACCATGGCACTGTACCATCTCCTAATAGGATTTTCTTCACTATGTGCAATACTTATATTCAAGACCTGTCAGGGATATAGTTATTTTTTCAGCCTTAGTAGATAAAACAAGATCTTTGTATGGTATTCGGACAGTTCTGTACTATCTTAAGCGGCACATGTTAAACAGCCATAACTTATAAGATCAGTATGCACTGCTATTAATCTTTGTAGATATTAATCAAGTGAATTTAGAATTATCATGAAATAATGCTTGTTAATTTGAAACTGCTAGGTTTATTTCAGAAATGCAGTTCAACAGCTTAATACACTCATAAGCTTTTCAACTAAGACAGGGGATGGGTTTTAGTTCTGGCAGCCTCATAATGAAATACAACTGGCATATTAATAGTTTTGCAACAGGAATAACTGGACCAGCTTATTTTTATTTTCTGTGCTTCATTGGACTGGAAATTCTTTTTCTTTCTCTGTATTTTTCTGTCTTGTCAAGCTATTTATCCACCCTGTCTTTCACTCCAAATAACATCTATTTTTTTCAAAACTTTAGTTCAGTGCTCTGATTAAACAAAATGACAGATTTACTACTACCCGTTATTCCTTGATGCAGTCAGCACTTCTTGTAACAATTTAAACTGGAACATTCTTTGTCTCAAATAATTAACTAGCATCCAGTTTCACACTCATTTTTGCAGTTGATTTCCCCTGAATAAAGTTAGTCCTGCACCTTTTGCTATAACTAAGGACAAATGTTCTCCTTTTCTCCTTTTCATAGCCCACACTTGTAATTGTTTCACCCAGAATGGAGAGACTCTTGTTTATATATGTTTGTGCTTCACAGTAGCAGCTTTTAAAGCATTACAGTGGGAGCATTTGTTCGGGCTTAGGAAATAAATACTGCAATACCTGTATCTCTTTCCATGTCAACTTCTTAATATGAAATAAATTTAGCCATGAGCAATCTTTTCACCTTTGAGAACATGACAAAACATGTATCATTCAGTGCTGTATTCATATCCATGTTCATGTATCCAAATATATAAATTATTTTTCCCATGATAATTATTTGTACTTTTTTCTTCAGATTGTACTTTATTGAGACATGTTCATTCAATGTGCCTGACTTTATTGTAATTGCAGAATTTAGATTTAACTATGCAAGATTAGTCATTATTCTGAGTTTGTCTTTGGCACAAATTTGTGTTCATGCTTCCTCAGCTGTTTCAGATTTCTGTCTGCCATCTCTGTGCTGCTTAAAGCAACTTTGAATGTTTTGGAAATGTTAAACTTGATTCAGAAAATGTCTGTCTCTGAAAGCTCTGCTATGAGGACTATTTATGAATCTATCTTTAACTTCATCCAAACTTGAACCAGATTCACAGTTCAAAACAAACAGCAGTTAGGCATCTCAAATAGGTATTTCAGCAATTACCAGTGATTTTTAACATTTTAATAACTTTGTTGCAGTGTTTATCTTTGGGCATTTCAACTTAGCCACATTTTTATCACTTTTTGTTCCCCTGCACCATCCCTCTAACCAGTGTCCCATGTCCATTGCCATGTTTAGCAACTTCTCAAATGCCCCCTGGACTTCATCCAGTGTAGCTGGTGCTGGAGTCAGCATGGATCCTAAGGGTGTCCTAGGGGTCTAGCCATCTTCATTCAGTCAGAGATACTTTTATGTATGATGATTTACCTAGTTACTCCCCCTTGTGGTATCCATGATTGCATCAAATGGGCAGCAGGGGGGACAATAGGGACATGTGGGTACCACCATGCTTCTGCAGCAACTCAGCAAAGTCCTCCACTCTTTCCTCTCAATCATGATGTTCCCAGCTTCCAGCACTGACAATCACAGGGAGCACCCAAAAAAATTGCCCTCCCCAGGATGAGTACACCCATCTCTTCTTGCTTCCCTGTCAGTCTCCAGAGCTGCTAATCAAACTTGAGTCAGCTGGGCTGTAGTCAGGGCTTTATTACCTATGTGACCAGAGTAGCTAATTGAGACAGTTTCAAAGTAATCCATATCTGTCCACAACACTTACTTTTTCAAATAAATGACATTTGCCACAAAAACTTACTAATGCAGTTTTATATATGGGAATCAGCACTCCATTACTGAGTTGAATTTGAGTCTTCTTATATGTAAGATCAAAAATCTCATTCCCACTTTTTCATCTTTGTATCATATAAACATAGAAGAAATTCACCCATGGACAACTGACGAAGCTACTTTTTTAACAAGTGCAGACTAAGTATTAACTGCTGCACAAATGGCATTTATGGGTGTAGGTGCTTCCGTTAACACAACTATATGTACTACTCAGTGCACTGTAGTATATATGTAACTCCTGAAAGAGGTAATATAGAATAAAGCACATATAATCAAATGTCAATATTAAACAATATTGCCTTTTGCGTTTCTTCCACTTATGCTTTATTTTGCATCTATATCATGAAATCGAACTTCCAAAATGTCGAACACCATAAGTTTGAACTTGGAAGATCGAATTCGGACAACATCAAACCTTCAAAACAGCAATTTTTTTCCCAGGGAAGAAATTCGCTGTTCCGAAAAACACACACATAACACAATCACACCAAACACCTTCAAAACCTACACTAACCCTAACATACACCACTATCTATGCACTATCCTTAACCCAGCCCTAACCCTAAAGTCCTATTCTACCACACACTAACCTGACCCGCGCCCTAACCCTAAAGTCCATCACTATCGCACACTTACCTGACCAGCGCCCTAACCCTAAAGTCCATCACTACCACACACTTACCTGACCCGTGCCCTAACCCTAAAGTCCATCACTATCGCACACTTACCTGACCCGCACCCTAACCTAAAGTCCATCACTACCCATTCGTACACTTACCTTGACATGGTCCGAAAATGCCGAAGCCGCAGAAATGGCCAACCAAATTCTTTCACTGGGAAAGAATTCGGGTTTCCATGGCTTCGACATTCTCACACTTCGAACTACCAAGTTCGGCCTTCCGGTATTCGGCGTTCTCAACGTTTGATTTTGCGATAGGAACCCCTGTATTTTAGCCACAGACTTAATTTTTTACACTGTAATATGCCAAAATTTCATCCAAACTATAGCCCTTGTGCTTAACAAGTTTAGTTATTCTCTATGTTGTAAATATTGCCAAGATATGCAAATATGTATAGGCATTATTAGGCCATGGAATTTATTGTTTTTTATAGGAAATGTAGGACAATGTTTTTTTTTTCATGTTTGACAGTAGTTTGCAGGTGAATTGTTACTGTCCATTTGTTTTTGGTCTTTAGATGTCCTATATGCCCCACTATTATTGCGCCTTAGCAAGAAAGGAAAGCTGGAGCTGCTATACCATTTCACAGAGTGGGTTACAAGACAAACAAGCATCAGTAACAATAGCTGCTGGTGGTCATTTTTAAGGTAGAAGATCATCATTTCCTTAAAGAAACACATTGTGGTAACCATTTGAAATGTTGAGACCTGCTAGAGCAAGTCCTGAAACACATGAATGGGTGAAAAAAAGGACTTAAATATACCAAGTCTGAGATGTCCGTTTTCTACAATATTCTCTTCTTTCCAATATATGGCAATCTCAGAGTTGCTATATATAACTTAGAGGTGTGTGTGGTGGCGGGGAGCAAGGTACTCCCACAACAGGCGTTGCTGGTTGACCTGCCCCCACCAAAAAAGTTTAAAGGAGAAGAGTGATGTTTAAGATTCACTCTTCTACTAAATGTTTGAGCTTTTTTTTTCAGTCTGTCAGCACTCAACATTCCATGTGATGACATTTCAATAGAGAACCAACATGGCTTCCTATGATTGATATGAGAACACTGTAGGAAAAGGAGGTATATCTTTTTAACTACCAGGAAGTGGCAGGTGGTGTGGGGTACTTCTTGATGTTTGTCTTCACAAAGTGATAATCAAAAAATGGTACCTGGATCTAGTCTCTCTTGCAACCTCACAAAGAATTAAATTGTAGAATAGGGCATTGTCATCAGAATTACAGAGGAACGAATAAGAATAGGATGTAGTATATATAAAGGAGGGTAAGACAGTAAGCTGGAAGGAATGAAAGGGAGAATGAGAAATAAGATTTGCATGTTAAGGATAATGGTTTACCTAAAAAAACTTGGGATATTTGGCAGAGTATTCGTGAAGATTTCAAGACTTTCAAATGCAGGTAAAGGCATAGGTTGTGTAATGGTACAACCTAAAACTGGACTTGTGTAATGAAAGAATTCTTGCAAAGACCTTTATGAATGGCAGTTCAGCAGCAATTACAAAGGAATGTAGTTAAAATTCATTGTTCTGAACTATCTTTTAGACACAGAGACATATAAGGCCCTGGCATTAACATAGTGATAAGCAGCCTGAGTCTTTTCAAGCCAGACAGGCAGTTTTGGGAGTGAGCAGCTAATGAACAGTCTCACATCCAGAGGAGAGGGGTTGATATATACCCTTCTGCAGGAACAACACCTGTGAGATAGGCAACTGTACTGAGAAGCTGGAATGTTGGGACTCACATCTGCTAAGAAGAGCATTACTCTCTAGGTCAAGACAGTGAGTATGCACCCACAAAGTAGCTAAGCATGTACTATACCTGGCAGCAAGAAGGGGAAGGAGTTAGGGGATAACTGCAAAAATCCAGCCATAGATGAATCTTGATCGCACTTCACAGTTATAAAGATGAGGTTACTGCAAGGCATTTCACTTTGAGGCTCCTCTCTCTGTGTGATGCAAACTGCTAATGCCAAGCAGGACAGGAGAAAGAAGAGATGCTAGAAGAATTAGGAAAGAACACTGGTTCAGACTTGGGATAAGTGAGTACTGTAACCAGAAAAGGCTGAATATAAAAGGGGCAGGAATGCAAGAAAATGATAGGTAAGGGCATAGCCACAGACAAAAAGTGGGGTAGGCACAGGGGAAGCTTAGTGAGAGTGATAGAACGATAAGGATAAGGCAATACATTTGGTTTACTCAGACCGGACAATGCAGAGGGGAAAGAGTTGAACAGAATCACATTTGAGAGGATGATGGGGATGGGGGGAGTTATTTACCAAGCCATAATAACTGAATGTAAAAATCAGTTTTGAGGAAACTCTCAATAATGAGGCACTGTGTAGTCTAGTACTGGGCAGGATTAGTCAAGCGATAAAGACAGTGGTTGAAATGGGAAAGGCAGATGACCTATAATTGAGTATGTAAGGTGAATATTTATCATGGATGCTTCAGCTAATAATGAAAGACTGGCAGCTGGTTATAAGGTGGTCAGAAAAGACAGAGATGGCAGGCCCAAAAGCAAATGTAAATCTCTTTAGGAGAAAAGATATTATGTAATGTGGTTGATGACAGAGGAAAATGATAAAAGGGTCTGAAATAAGTTAGAAGGGACTATCAATACAACTCTATTGTATGCTATACAAAACATCCACAGGGGATAGCTCTCTGCATTAAACACTTTTTAGTTTAGAATATCACAAGAGGGGACACCATGGCATACTCACTGAGTGACTATTACCCAAAGTATATCTGACAATAAATCAGCTAATCACATACTTTAATACACTTCTGGTGGTCCAAAAATATCTAACATTTCTGCCCTTAAATTAACAGTTATTCTAAAGTAGGTTAGCTGGAATAAGCTCCTCTGACTAACCTCAGGATTCAGCAAGCTCTGCATGGCATGCAGGAATAGAGCTGCTGGAGGCAATATGGCCGCCGTGTGATCCATGAATAAGCTCCCAGGATGTGCATGAGAGCTCCTGCATTATTCCTGTACGGACACAGCTCCTGTATGCAAATTACCCTATTTTCAGGTGAAAAAAATGCAAATTAGCTGAATTTGCAATCCAGGAAGCTCGTAGCCGGCTGTGCAGGACTAGTGTATTCTGCAGAAATGTAATCGGTTAGTAACCGAGTACATTTCTGCAAACTACAAAACGGAGCCATGACAACTACAAATAAAGGGTGTATATAATGTGGAAAGCATGCTAGTGGCCAAATATATGGTCACTGACATGGAAAACAGTTGCAAAAATAAAAAAAATAACTTATTTTTTTTGCCGATTTCAGCTGTTTAAGCATAGGGCAGCGGCGCACAAACGGGATCGGGCTGAAAAAAAAAAAAACTTGAAATAAGCATCCTATCCAAAATCACAATTTTGCCATTATGCTCAATGGCAGGCAGAAGACAACATGGCCAGTGAATAGTGGTTGCTAAGGGGGAAGGCTCAGTGTCAGACTTGTAACTAGGCATTAGTAGGCAATCCTATGCAAATGAGGGGAATGATGCTGAATCCTAGATTCCCCCCTCATGGCTAGCCTGCACCCAACCATGTTGGTGCAGGAAGACCATGGAGCAAGCTTAAGAGCTAGCTGACATCATAGATGGGTGTGTCAGGCATACTGTAAGCTTAATGGTGCCCTGTGGCTCGGGTATACCCTTAGCTTAGCAGAGCTAAGCAAGGGGGTGTGTCTGAGGCCTCTCGCATTCTTTACATTGCCTAAATGGGTGCATGCACTGCGCACCGTGTTTTAAAGGGAAAAAAAAGTAAACCATGAAATAGCAGCTCTGTGCACATTTGAGCACTGTGTTTGCGCGGCACACCCCCGAACTTAAACAGGAAGCCAATGGGAAGGGAAAACAGCAGTAGGAAGGTAATCTAGGAGAACTAGCATAGCTGGTAGGTGAAATGTATCAGAATCAGCCAATTACACAGGCAGCAGACCAGCCCAGCCCAGAACACTACTATAAACTATGCAAACACCTTTCCCTCTGTTTTTTCTGACATACTCTACACCACTGGTGTATACAAGCAGGGAAATTTTACTAAACAAAAACAACAAAAGTATAGGGGCTGCAGCAGCTCTCATAAATCAACATGTGGAAGAGGCTAAGGGTGGTGAGGATGAGAATGCTGGTGACCAACCCACAGTGAGGAGAAGAGTGTACAGAACCAGGTAACCTATCAGGGGCTACATGAGCTGGAGATAGTGGAGTGCTATAAGGTGGACAGGGACCTCCTACAGCAAATTGTTGAGCTGTGCCAGCCACATCTCACACACAGAACCAACAGAGGGGAACCCATCCCAGTGGATACCAAAGTACATGTAGGCCTAAGAATACTAGACACAGGTACCTTCCAAAGGCCAACTGGAGATATCATGGGGATCTCACAGGCATCAGCATCCTGGGTACTCTACTAGTTCCTGGATGCCATGTTAGCACATGCCGGTGAGCACATATATTTCCACAACAGCCATGAGGCGTTGGCCAGCAATATGCGTCTCTTCCACCAAATAGCAGAATACCCTGAGGTAGTGGGTGCTATAGACTGCATGCACATATGCATCAAAGCACCACCCGGTGAGCGGGGTAGGATTTAAATCAACAGCAAGGCAAAAGTAGAAATAAAAGTTTAGATTCACTACCAAGGTCTAAAATTCTTGTTCACTGTCTTTAATGAACCAGTTAAAAAGACAAATTAGAATGAATAAGAATCAAGGTCCCTTCACATATGATACGCGCTTTCAAATAATCTTCTTCAGATCGTAGAAAAGCTAGGGACTTTAATTCTTTAAATAATCAGTCTATTAGCATAGATTACCCACATTTAAAAATATAGTAGTGATTTTATTTCATTTCCTACTATTAGGCCAGTAATATTCTTTAAAAGAAACACACCTTTCATTTGGTCAAATAGTGTGTCTCAATGGTGTGTGCGCCTTTTTTGTTATCCAATCCTGTTCCTTCTGGCCTTTAGTATCAGTCTGAGTAGAATTATAAGGTTCAAACCAGGTGGTCGATCCACCTGCAAATTAACAATCCACTTAACTTCTTGTTGTTCTGTTACATTTATAATATCTCCTTTCTTTTGGTTGACATAAATTACCTCTAATGCTTTGAATGCAAAAAGATGTGTTGCTTTCTGTTTAATGTGAACTGCCAATGCATTATGTTCATCCTCATTACGTATATCTTGGGCATGTCTTTGTATCCTTTGTTTAAACTTTTGGTCAGTTTTGCTGACATAAAAAGCAGGACAGAATGTACAGGTAGCTAAATAAACAACATGAGATGTGGTACATGTGGCAGCACAATTAATTATATGTGCATATCCTCTAATGGGATGAATAAATTCACTATTACAATCAATGAGATGACAGACTGTACATTTTCCACAGGCTATGGTCCCTTTTTTTTGTAAGTTCACATGCTCTTGTAAAGCCATCCTTATTGTAAAGCAATCTTTTTAAGTTTTTCTTACTTTTGTAGGCAAAGCTAGGAGCATATCCCACTATTTCTCGAAGTTTCATGTCCTGAGTCAATATTGGCCAGAATTTCCTAATTATATTGGTAATTCCTTTGTTATCAGTCGCATAAGTGAGTACAACTCTAGTCTTATTGTTTTTTTTTTTTGTTGGGTGAATTTGCACTCCTATTCATATTATTACATTAATAATAAGATGTTCCTTTACCTTTCCTCAGCTTATGTCTATCTTCCATGGATAGATGTGAATCTTGACTTGAATAACATCTTTGTTGCAAAAATTGACTCAGTTGGTTAATTACTTTATTAAAGAGCTCATCTTGAGTGCATAGTCTGGAAAATATGAGTAACTTCATTTTGCATTATATTTCTGGTTATATGGCGAGGGTGCATACTGCCTTTGTGGAGGTAATGGTTTCTCCAAGCTGTTTTTCTAAATATGTTTGTTTCTATAGCACCATTATCAGCTAGATGAATATTTACATCAAGAAATGCAATACATGTCTGAGACCACTGTCCTGTAAGTACTAGGAAACTAGTGGTTTGATTCATGTAAGTTAATAGCTTTGTTAACTCATTTTCATTACCCCGCCGCAACACAAACAAGTCGTCCACGAAACGTCCATAAAATAATATGTTATTCCTCCAAGGATTTTTGTCAGAAAAAATATATGTTGAGTTTCCCATTCATTAAGGACAAGATTTGAATATGTGTATAGTAATATTAGAGTAGGTTCGATACTGATGTCTGCCTTGTCTGATTTTTTGCACTTCATCTTCACACATACGTATAAATAAATCCACCATTGGGTAATTAGTAGGGACGAAGGTGATAGGTTTCTTTAGGGTACTAGTCTTAGTTGTTCTATTACCGATGCAATAAAAGACAGGCCTTTTTCCAAGATATGAATTTGTTCTATCTCTGGAAAAAGGCCTGTCTTTTATTCCATCGCTTCCATCAGATTTAAGTGAGTTTGTCACAGAATTGAAATGTTTTGGACGCAATGTAACATTAAGAAACATATATTACTAAAGAAGAGAAAGAGGTATTATTTAAAATCCAGAGAGACAACAACATCATATTAAAACCTGCTGATAAAGGAGGTGTTATTGTAGAAATAGTCACAAAAGAGACGCAGACAGCTGCTTCTCAGTTTAGTAATCCAAATTGCCTCCAAATTCTGTTTTATTGCATATATCACCAAACCTCAAACTGTCATGAATCAGTCTCATCACCCTAAATCTAAAAACATGAGAAACGTCTGTATTAAGGACATGCTTAGCTAATGCATTGGTCTTGTTGCCCTTTCTGATGTTATATGAATGTTCCCTAATACAGTCCTTAAGGTACCTATCTGTCTTGCCAATGTAAAACCTTGCACAGATATAACAGCAAGCAAGATAAACCACATGTTGGCTTTCACAGGTGGCAGAAACCCTAAAATAGAAGTCTCTGTCTTGATCAGGATGATGAAATATCTTATTACTATCAATATACTCACACCAGTTACATCGTCCATAGGGGCTAGTACCTTCTTGACCAATGTCCATCCTGTCCTCCTTAGGGTAACATAGCCTTTGGATTACTAAACTGAGGAGTACTGAGGGACATGGGCTGAATGAGTGTATCCCTTTGAGACCTAGACTTCAAATGAGACCTTTACGTAGGTGATATTTTATACATGTATAATTTGAATAAATGTTTTTGAAAATGTTTTTATAAATGTTTTTAGATATATTTTTTATATATTTTTATATTTATGGTCATGTGATAGTGTATCATGTGACGTTTTTGGATGTATAAAGGTGTGTTCTAAATAGTGCTTGAGTACACCTGATGAAGCTTAAATGTGAAAGCGCTTGTGTTTTTTGCACTTAGTAAAGGCCTTATTCTGGATTTTACAGCTGTCTGTGTCTCTTTTGTGACTATTTCTCATTATTCTTTATTTTTTGGAGACGTATTGTGGGGACTACTCCTTTTGGCAGGGTGTTTTTGGATTGTTGAGGTGTTATTGTAGTTTTAGACTCAATATGGTACAAGAATAAAATGGTGAAAATGCTAAAGGATGAAAAAACATATGAGAGAATAGACTCTTAAAATTAGAAAAGTTGATCAAGAAGGTTCATAATAATATGCAAGAAATGTTATTGTACAATACTATTAATCAAATGCAAATGGACTTTTTTGATACACCTCATCTCAATATTCCAGCTATAAGTGGGCTTCCCAAAATACACAAGAGCTTGTCAGATCCACCATTACAACCCATTGTAGCGGGTCAAGGATGGATAACGGAAGCTTTATCCATGTATGTGGAATCTGAATTAAAAAGCCTACTATTGAAGTTTAACATGATTTTGTGTGATACAGGGGATTTCTTAACTAAATTACAAAGAGCTATGGACACAGTGACAGAAACATCCAGCCTATGGCTGACAACCATGGATATAAATAGTCTTTTTATGTCTATTCCAAACGAATATGAGATCAAAGCCATCAGGTCTATAGTGACACGAGAGATATCTGACCACAAAGCGTACCAACTTTGTGAATTACTTGACCGAATCCTTGGAACCAATATATTTACATATGGTGATGAGTTATATTGGCAAAAATGGGGAGTAGCAATGGGTACCCCCTGTGCGAACACATGTTCAAATCTTGTCCTTAATGAATAGGAAACTCAACATATTTTTTCTGATAAAAATCCTTGGAGGAATAACATATTATTTTATGGACGTTTCGTGGACGACTTGTTTGTGTTGCGGCGGGGTAATGAAAATGAGTTAACAAAGCTATTAAGTTACATGAATCAAACCACCAGTTTCCTAGTATTTACAGGACAGTGGTCTCAGACACGTATTGCATTTCTTGATGCTAATATTCATCTAGCTGAGAATAGTGCTATAGAAACAAGCATATTTAGAAAAACAACTTGAAGAAACCATTACCTCCACAAAGGCAGTATGCACCCTCGCCATATAACCAGAAATATAATGCATAATGAAGTTACTCATATTTCCAGACTATGCACTCAAGATGAGCTCTTTAATAAAGAAATGAAACAACTGAGTCATTTTTTGCAACAAAGAGGTTATTCAATTCAAGATTCACATCTAGCCATGGAAGATAGAAATAAGCTGAGGAAAGGTAAAGGAACACCTTATTATAAATATAATAATATGAATAGGAGTGCAAATTCACCCAACAAAGAAACCAATAAGACTAGAGTTGTACTCACTTATGCGAATGTTAACAAAGGAATTACCAATATAATTAGGAAATTCTGGCCAATATTGACTCAGGACATGAAACTTCGAGAAATAATGGGAGATGCTCCTAGCTTTGCCTACAAAAATAAGAAAAACTTGAAAAGATTGCTTTACAATAAGGATGGCTTTACAAGAGCATGTGAACTTACAAAAAAGGGACCATAGCCTGTGGAAAATGTACAATCTGTCATCTCATTGATTGTAGTAGTGAATTTATTCATCCCATTACAGGATATGCACAGGGAATTAATTGTGATGCCGCATGTACCACAACTCGTGTTGGTTATTTAGCTACCTGTACATTCTGTCCTGCTTTTTATGTCAGCAAAACTAACCAAAAGTTTAAACAAAGGATACAAAGACATGCCCGAGATATACGCAATGAGGACGAACATAATGCATTGGCAGTTCACATTAAACAGAATGCAAGACATCTTTTTGCATTCAAAGCATTAGAGGTAATTTATGTCAACCATAAGAAAGGAGATATTATAAATGTAACAGAACAACAAGAAGTTACGTGGATTGCTAATTTGCAGGTGGATCAACCACCAGGTTTGAACCTTATAGTTCCACTCAGACTGATACTAAAGGCCAGAAGGAACAGGATTGGATGGCAAAAAAGACGTGCACGCCTTTGAGACATACTATTTGACCAAATGAGAGGTGTGTTTCTTTTAAAAAATATTACTGGCCTAATAGTAGGAAATGAAATAAAATCACTACTATCTTTTTAAATGCGGGTAATTTACATTATAGACTGATTATTTAAGGAATTGAAGTCCCTAGTTTTTCTGTGATCTGAAGAAGATTATTTGAAAGCGCTTATCGTATGTGAAGGGAAGCTGATTTTTATTCATCCTAATTTGTCTTTTTAACTGTTACATTAAAGACAGTGAACAAGAATTTTAGACCTTGGTGGTGAATCTAAACCTTTATTTCTACTTTTGCTTTGCCTGTTTGAGGTTCACCTTTGGTAGCGAGCAGGCATCTAATTTTCTGTCTACATCAACAGCAAGGGCTTCCCCTCCATCAACTGCCAGGTCATGTGCAATGCCCAGGGCATTATAAAGAATGTGTGTGCTGGCTACCCTGGAAGCTATCACAACTCCCACATCTGGCATATGATGCAGCTGTACCAGAGATTTGAAATTGGGGACATCCCTTATGGCCACCTAGTGGGGGATGCTGGTTATGCACTGGAGCTGTGGCTGATGACACCCATCAGAAATGCACACACACACACGAACAAGAACTCCATAATGAGGCACACTCACAACCAGAATCATAATAGAGCATGTGTTTGGGATGCTCAAGTCATGGTTCCAGTGCCCGGACACATCCGGTGGAGCCTTGCAGTACTCAGCAGCTACATGTACCCAAATTGTCATCATATGTGCCATGCTACACAATATGATCCTGGTGAAACAGCTTCAGCAGGAACAGCATGGGCCAGGGCCACACAGTCCCCCACCATTGCCAAGGCATGCACAGGCACAGAGTGACTCAGAGGAGGAACAACCTGAGCCTACCCCATAGGCAGAAGGAGGCAAGCCCAGTATGCCCAGGCTGCGGCAAAGAGGCGAAGCATAGCACATACACTGACACGGTAGGAATCCAGGGAATGACACCTCTCTCTGACTCGCACATACAGTATAAGGGATGCTAAACATGACACTACCTGTACTTAACCATGTATAGAGAGTGTACTATGTGCATCCGACATAGTCAGCCCTCCAGCATCATCCTCAATACTGGCAAAGCCACGAGGTAAGTCACTCTCCCTATCAATTGCTGAATGGAGTAGTATGTGTTGTTACTTATGTCTATGGTATGGATATAAGCATACAAGGGAATCGGGTGGCTGAATGGTAAGCCAGCAGATAGTAGACACCTATAGTGGCAGCATGAGATCTGTAACAAATACTGGTGTCACCATAGTAGCCAGTACTAGACAAGGTGACAAAACTCACTGCAGGAAATGTGCTGGGCCACATGTGTGTCCATAGCACACACACACACATGCTGGTCAGGGAGGCTCACATACCCAACAACAGTCTCAGCCAGCAGGATAGGCATAGACAAACAATAACAAAGGCTGTGCTAAGGCCTCTGATTGATGGCTATGGGTAACTTCCTCCCACCAGGCTTACACAGACAGACTACAACAGGCCAGGCAGTGGGATCTTAGTTCTGAAGGGTAAGAAGTCTGAAACTGAAATGTAGGTCAATCAAACTTAAGACCTGTAGTACACTGATATGCCTCTAGTCAGCATGATAGGTCAGAATACAGAATGAAATGGAGTACCTGAAATACCAGTACAGTCATAGCAAATGTGTACAAGTGTCAAGTGTGCCCCCCCAATCCTACGTAGAAATGTAGTAACAGTCAATTGTGCACCCCCCCAAGCCAATGTAGAAATGTAGTAACATGCATGTGTAGGTAAAATAACAGTGCAGCACAGACTACCTGAGCTGGCTAAGGTAGCAGGATAGATTGTAGTATGTGTACAATATGCAGGGCTGTGTGTGTTAGGTTGGTGTGTGTTGTATATTGTGTGAGAGTGGTCAGTATGTATGCATGGTGAGGTTTGTCCTGATGACCATTGGCCAGTACTGCCAATGACAGGGTCAACTCTCACAACCCTAGTGCCAAAAACAATGCTTCCCAACAAAACACATTCTTTCAGTAAGCCATAATAAATGTTTGGAAGTAATATGTGTCACCATCTGAAAGATAGACATGGCATGAATGTGGGCCCAGACATACAAGCAGTACACAGGGGGAAGTACCCCAGACAGACAGTGTATAATATGTAACTGTCAAATGGACACACCCTTGGAATTGTACATACAGGTTAGCAGCACATTAGTTGGGCTTGTAGTAGGGAATACCAATGTTGTCTGGCCAAACACTGGCAGACCACAGAGGTCACAGGTATGAAGTATTGAGAAACAGTTGATGTCCCTGCACAAGCCAACATAAGTGGAATGCCCCATGTATATCTGTGAGTCAGATGCAAATAGTGTCCATAGCACACATACACCCAGCTCACCCCACCATCACCCACAGGTACCTCACAGGTCTTATCCCTGCTGTTGGGAATGAGTACAATATGACCCCCACCTCTGTATGGGAATAGCCACAGAATGCAGCATGCTGAACAGGTGTCCCATGCAGGTGTGTCCCTGCTGTAAGCAGCACCCTGCCAGCATCCACACCACTGGATCAATAATGACAGAAAGTATTGGCATTAAAACCTTGCACACCTACCCTGTCACCCCCAGGGGAATATAGTGTATTGCAGTCTGGGACTGCAGGAGTGACAAAATGCAACGACCTGCTACAGCTGGCCTGCATCACTACCAAATTGCCTACAGTCCTCTGCTAAAGGCCTGTGTCTCACCCGTACTGCCAATGTATGTTATGTCATGGACTTCCAAATAACAACATAACACAGTCCACAGAACCCAAATGCAAGGCCATGTGGACAAATTAAAGTAACATGTCCACCATGTCCTACTGCATGAACTTTGGACCAACACAAAATTACTGCTGGGATGAGATGATAACTATACGGTACATATCAGATAATGTTTGCATAATGTTTGGAAGAGGATAGAATAATGTGGGGGGGGGTAGGAGCATGGGCAGCATGGAGTATGTGAAGTCCGAAACTCAGCAGTGTGTGAAGTCTGAAACTCAGCCGTGTGCACATACTATCCCTGCCTGCAAACACAGGAATGGGTGGCTACAAACCTGCTTGTAAACCACACTATGAAGGGGTAATGTCCAGAATTATCACCCCTGCCTCTGGGTAACCTGTATTAAGCTGTACAGCTGTGAGGAATGGCCAAAGCAGGATATGGCCATACTGTCACGTCAATTGATGTACAAGCATGGGATCCTCAGCCAGCACTGTACCAAGGTGCTGAACCATTTACATAGACCCAACAGCAAGTGTGTGCAGCTTCACCTTCAGAATGGCATGATTGTGCAAGAATATGTAGGCTGCAGACCACGATACTGGAGACAGATGCATTCACCCTTTGTTCCCCAGGATATCACTGCAAGCAAATATGTATACCTGACAGTACTTGATGATGTGTCTATACCATAACATCGAAGTTGCAAAACCTCGAATGTTATGATTTCGAACCCAAAACCTCGAGGACTGAGAACAGCGAAGCCGCAGAACATCGAATTCTTTCCCAGGGAAAGAATTTGGAGGGCTATTTCCGTGGCTTCACTATTTCCTCCACTGTGGTGTGATTTCTGAGTTGGTATATATAAGTGGGGGGGTGTGGAGGGCACAGCCCCCCCACATTAGACATAGTTAGTAGTGTTTGTGTGTTTTGTGTTTTGTGATAGAACAGCAACTTTTTTCCCTGGGAAAAAAAATCTCTGTTTTCAGCTTTTGCAGTTTTCAGTCTTCGAGGTTATAAGTCCGATGTCATAGTGTTCAATGTCATTGCATTTTGATCATGTGATATAAACCCCTTGATCACATAAAACATAACATTGTAAAAAAGGACATATGTCTGAATATCTCTGCTAACACCAAGACCATATAGCAGAAGCAGCACAGACACAATTACCTACAGTAACCCACTATCCTTTGCCCAGTTTGATCCCATATTGTTAACCGATCTACAGATATCCAGCAGAAACAGGTCGCTAGCTGTAGGTGTAGAACACAAAAGCCTGCACTGGAGTACAATCTACCTGGAATAGATTCACACATTCAATACAGAAGGTCATACTGGGCTTGCTCCCACACTTAGAGAAATGAAGCCCATGTCAGACAACAAAATACTGAAAGGTCATACTGGGCATGCTCACACACTTACAGAAATGAAGCCCATGTCTGAGAACAACAGTGGGCTATACATATCTAACAGTCAAAGATGTTAGTGCACACACTCCTCAGTACACACCAGTCATGCTTTGCACACACATTGGATAAGAATAAACACATATATCCAAGGACAACACACTATAATAGGCCAAAATTACACATACATTGATGTGTGAAAGAGAGTGACAGACAGTGGCAAAAAGCCTCCCATCATGAGGCCTGTCCCACCCAGCACACATCCAATTGGCTAAAACCACATGATGTGCAAATGTCAATCACCATAGACATTTGCCTCTGGTATCCCTCAGCACTATAGTGTCTGTTGTGCTTGAGATAACTGTGTAACATGACTGTACAAGTCAGTAGTCATCTAGCAGTTGTATACACATACCTGTGGAATATAAACCTGTGTGTGCCTGAGTGTTGTGTGTCTGCCTCTTAATGAATGGGTTATGGCCCATGCATACATACTGCACTCCCCATTTCCCTACTATGGCAAGCTTGCTGATGTCTTCACTTTGAAATACACCTTTGGGGAAGTAGTAGCCCAGTAATCTCTGTGCTGCATCCTATAACTGCGTAATGCTATAGTGTGATGTACTATTTAGATAGGAGTTCTAATCCTAGACATGGTGTGTGTGTGTGTGTGTGTGTGTGTGTGTGTGTGTGTGTGTGTGTGTGTGTGTGTGTGTGTGTGTGTGTGTGTGTGTGGTTGGTAGGGATCAATGCTTTTGAGGCCATTCACACTCACTACAATTTCAAATGCCCTACTTTGGCAGGGTTGCTTATGTCATTCACTTTGAAAAACACCTTTGGGCAAGGAGTAGCCTAGTAATCTATGTGGCTTGTCATATAACTGCGTAATGTTGTCATGTGAAGTACTCATTAGGTAGGAGTTTTATTCCCAGACATGGCAAGTGTAAAA
The DNA here is from genome assembly GCF_019279795.1 of Protopterus annectens. Classification (NCBI taxonomy): domain Eukaryota; kingdom Metazoa; phylum Chordata; order Ceratodontiformes; family Protopteridae; genus Protopterus; species Protopterus annectens. The sequence continues at coordinate 291,259,608 of NC_056744.1, forward strand.
GTTTGTGTGTTTGATTGTCTGAGTAGGGATCAATGCTTTTCAGGCCATTCACACTCACTACAATTTCAAATGCCCTACTTTGGCAGGGCTGCTGATGTCATTCACTTTGAAATACACCTTTGGGGAAAGGGTAGCCTGTTGATCTCAGTGGCATGTCCTATAACTGCATAATGCTGTAGTGTGATGTACTCGTTAGGTAGGAGCTCTATTCCCAGACATGGCAAGTGTAAAGGTTTGTCTGTGTAGGGTTCAATGATTTTGAGGCCATTCACACTCACTACAACTTCAAGTGCCCTACTATGGCAGGGCTGCTGATGTCATTCACTTTGAAATACACCTTTGGGTAAGGAGTAGCCCATTAATCTCCATGGCATGCCCTATAACTATGTAATGCTGTAGTGTGATGTACTAGTTAGGTAAGAGTTATTTTCCCAGACATGGCACCTGTAGAACTTTGTGTGCGTTTATCTGTGTAGAGAGCAATACCTTTGAGGCCATTCATAGTCACTACAACCTCTACTCCGCTACTTTGGCAAGCCTGCTGATGTCATTCACTTTGAAATACCCCTTTGGAGAAGGAATATCCCATTAAGCTCTGTGGCGTGCGCTATAACTGCGTAATGCTGTAGTGTGATATACCTAGGTCAATAGGTAGGAGTTTTATTCTCAGACTTGGCAACTGTGTGTGTAGAGATCAATGTTTTTTTGGCCATTCACAGTCACTACAGTCACTATGCACACCTAAAAATGGAGAACATTGATAACTGTGCAGTAACAGGGACCTGATTGAAGGCTCCAGAGAGCACCCCTGAAATACCAGGTACCTGTTGGCCACCAAACCAGGACCAAAACAATAAAGGTGGAGGAGTGTCCATGTTTACCAAGGATATTCACACCACCAGGCCACTTGCCCAAAAGAATGTGTCTGAAATACACCCAATGCAATTAACAGTAGGTCAGACTGCATTCCAAATTGTATAGCTTGCTACAGATCCCCCACCATGCCTCATGTTTCCCACTACAGCTTTTGAAACATACTGTGAAATATTATGATACAAGCAAACACCCTAATACAGGGTGACTTACACTACCCTGCCATTAACTGGGAAAACTACTTGTGTACCAACATGTGTGCCCAATGGTTCTTGGAAGTCATAATTCCCAATGCCCTGGATCAAGTAACCCATAGTCCCACCAGGGGCTCAAATATCCTAGACCTGGTCATTGCCAACATGGGAAATCAATGCTCCACACCTGTGGTCACCCCATCAGTGGTCAGGTCTGCCCATGAGCTAATTACCCTTAACATCAACATCCCTCCCCCACACTCCAGTAAGGAAACCTCCGTAACACACATATCCAAAAGCCATTGTCATGCTAAACATGTCAGACGTGACTAACGTCATGCCACCCATGCAGATGGGAACTGAAAGGATGACTGCTGAATCCTACATGAAGGCACTGTACAAGCATATCCACTCGTGCATGAATCGTGCCATCCAATATAGAACCAAGATGCTCCCCAACAAGAAAAGGATGCCAGTGTGGTGGCCCCCTGCCATAAACATACTATACAACAAAATGAGGAAACTGTTACAGAAATGGGGAAATTTCCAGGATGCAAAATACTCCCTTACCAGCCTCAGTAAGAAGCTGAGATACTTCATAACATCCACCAAAGCTAGTTAAGAACATAATATAGCCAAAGATGTCAAAGACAGCTGCAAGCCTTTCCATAGCTATGTGAGGAATCTAAATGGCAATGCTCAGATCTGGTCTGAGCTACAACAGGATGGTATTAAATATACTACTCCCAGGGATATTGCCAATATCCTGCAGATCAATTCAGTGCTAACTGCACCCCCCTCCCACCCCCCAAAGGGCCCATCTCAACATGGAAAGATTGCCAGATTCTGGTAATAATGGCCACATAGGTAAAATCCACACTCTCCAGAGCTACGACAACAGCAGCCATGGGACCAGTCACCATCCCAGGCTGTGTACTACATGAGCTACAAACTGAACTGGCACCTCACCTACGTGCTATGTCTAATCATAGCCACACCTCAGGCTTCATGCCCACTGTGTGGTGCACAGCTACAGTTATCCCAGTCCACAAGGGGGGATCCACCTTGGATCCTGTGAACTACAGCCCCAGCAGTATGACGTGCCTGATCTGCAAGGCCATGGAATGTATTATCATGGAAATTAAAACAAAGACAATGGCAACCTGCAAACACTGGACCCCATCTGGGTTGGGTTTGTGAAGGGCCTATCATATCACCTTAACCTGACTGACAACTCTGAATCCATCTCCAGAGCTGTGGATGAGGGTAAGGTGGTTCACACAGCCTATCTGGACCTCGCCAAGGCCTTTCACACCATGCCCCAGTCTGGAATCATAGATAAATCTATCAAGCTGGCCATTAATCCCTATGTCACTCGATGGGCTGCCAACTGCTACACTGACAGAACCCACACTGTAAATGTAGGTGACACCAACCCCAGCCCCAGACAAGTGACAGTTGGAGTAGCTTAGGGTTCAGTCCTGGCACCGCCCTTGTTTGGCATCTACTGCTCTGAAGTACAGTCCAACAGTAAGGGACTCTGGCAAACAAAGATTGCAAATGGCTGCACACTGGGAACCAATATTCAATCCCCACATGATGTGGATATTCTACAGAAGGGCCTTACAGAAAGACATGCTCAGTGCCCGAGCCATGGCCTCAAGATCAATGCCAAGAAATGTATAGTTATCCCCTTTAGGAAGGGACATGTACCTGTGAAGTACCACATAGGTGGCAGTACACCAAACACCTAAAGTGTGATAACAGACTTAGGGACACAGGTGGACAGTGGTTTCACCTTTGATAACCACATTGCCACAACCATCAGGAAACCCACCTATATGGCACAGCTCACCACTAAGGGATTTACAGCCAGGAAAAGGAGGCCATTGTCCTACTGTAGTCATCTCTCAGTAGACCCAGTACAGACTACAATGGCCTGTTACATATGTACCTCACAAGACATCTGCAATAACTAGAAAGTCTGCAGACATACATCACAAAATGAATCACATGCCTAAACCAGATGCTCTACGCTGACCATCTGAAAATCATCCAGCTATACTCTGTCACATATTGTGTTTTCAGTGGTGATCTCTGCTTAACATACCATGCCATGTCAAACCCACAGCTGTTGAACATGTTACACTTAAAGAATTCCAAATATGAACAGCCACATGCTCCAGGGATCCGAATCATGTCATCACAATGAACAATACACACTGTAGGGATGTGTTCCTGACCCAGAGACTCCCCAGGCTCTAGAATAGACTGCCCATACATGTCAAGCAGAGTGACTCTTTGGCCTTTTTCAAAAGGAACCTAGACAATTGGATGGGAGATAGGAAACTGACCCCAGGGATCATGTCAGCTGCCCTGCTAGGCAGGGGTCCAGGAAAGTAAATATTGTGGGAAGACATAGCCAGGGAATTGTCATGTATAGGCATGTATAGGCCCTAGGGCTACTAGAGTAGTATTAACCTATTAACCTATGACCTACACTTTCCATTGCCCAACCTTGGCAAGGTTGCTGATGTCATTCACTTTGGAACCCACCTTTGGGGAAGAGCTAGTCCAGTAAACTCCATGGTGCATGCTATCACAGAGTAATGCTGTCATGCAATGTATTAGTTAGGTAGGAGTTCTAATCTCAGATATGGCAAATGTGAGACTTGGTGTGTGTGTGTGTGTGTGTGTGTGTGTGTGTGTGTGTGTGTGTGTGTGTGTGTGTGTGTGTGTGTGTTTGTCATATGTATCCTGTGTGGAGGCAGCTGTGAGTGTTTAACAATGGGACTCATTGTGAAGCAGGTTCTGCAAATTTCTTATATGGTGGGCTTATTATATGTCACAATGTCCACCTTACAAGGATAACAGTTGTCAAACAGCAGAGAAGCTGGGGTAGACAATCCATACTACTACATGTGACATCATGGCTTGGCAAACAATACAGGCAACCCGTGTATTAGCCAGCGAACACTCTCCACCTATATCTCATACACAAACACAATCAGCTAGGCAACAGCCACTATGTTGGTAGTTCCCTGCATATTACCCACAGATAGTAACCATGGCGTGATTGCAGTGGACTACAGAAGGCATGGCACCCTGTCCCATCCCTATAATAGGCAAATCATTGCTTCTTCACTATGTTCCCCACTAGATGCCCACCACAACTGTAGAGCCAGCAAATCTAACCCACAAAGGACATACCATGCATTGTATACATGCCCCGTATGGACAGATGCCACTAACACCTGGGAATACCTGTATCATGCTATCAATGTAGGTGCAGGGTCAACCTGGTGTCCATGGCCAGTTCTCACCACATGAGGCCAGGAATGGCACATTTGATGATAACAATCTGTATACACAACATGCCCCAGACACCCCAGGTACACTTCCACATGTCACAGAACATGCATGTGGGACATGTGCACATCCCAGACACCATCCATGTCATGGAAATTAGAACACATACATGGCAAGCTTTGCACAGCACTGGCCACCCACAATAGTAACCCGGATGACTGGAAGATGAATAAAATACCCACCTCTGTGGGCCAATCCAGACACTACATCCCTGAGCCATACTGCAGACTATTGTCATGTGGCCTGATGCCAAGGTATACCCTTTACCTAGCCTTGTACAGCCTTCTGGCATGGTCAACCACTATACACCTGTGAAGCAATGCACCCATGCATGTCAGTACCGGCAAACCTGTGTCTGTGTGTGTGGAGTATAATGATTTGGACACCATTCACACTCACTACACCTCCCACTGGCCTACTGAAGCATACCTTCTGATGTCAGACACCTTGACATACCCTTTGCACATATATCACCTTGATAACCCCTGTGGTGCATGTGATACCTGTGTATTACTGTATTGTGGCAAGCTAGCTAGTTAGGAAGCCTAATCCTGACCCTTCCAACTGTGATAATGTGTGTGAGTCCCGGAGAGAGTGTGGCTGTGTTGACCTTGACACCTGTTCATGTGGACAGGCACATGTACTACACCTACCTTATCCCTCCTTATCACTGCTGCAGATGCCACTCACCATCAAATATACCTTTGGACAGCTCCCTAACATATAACCTCTGTGGTGCTTGCAATAACTGCATAGACATGTGATAGAAATTCATAGCCAGGCAGGGGTTCGTACTGGTAAGTGTGTAACACAAACATACTTAGGTTTTACTCTCTCACCCTCTCCCTGTCTTACTTTGTCTCTGACTGTCTCTCTCACTCCATCTCTGGTGGAAGTGGAGAAGTACACCTGCTTTGTTTAGGCAGCAGCTTGTGTTTTGTAAGTGATGCTCATGATCAGCTGATGGCCTCTGCATGAATTGCAGTCCCCCACTAGCTGATTGCATGTGGAACAGCTTTGGTAACATTCCCATAGCCAATTGCATGGAAACACACTCCTATAACTAGGAACATCATGTGGGTGTTGGCCCTTTTCATTCACTGTGAGCAGGACTTCATGTCGGTGTTTGGCAAACAGGATCACAGATGGTAGTGGGATATACCTCTAACAACATACACTGTAGAGACAAGCCAACAAACAGGAGGGTGATGTTCCAGACATGACTACAGAATGTAAGTGTTGCTCTTCTGCATCTGGAGTAATGTTGGTTTAACAGGGTTTGTGTGGATATGGCTGGTATACATGATTTAATACCTGTCATCACAGTGCTATATGTTTGAGGAAGCTCCCACCTTCAGGGTTATCTGCAGACTGGCCAATATTTGGAGTCTTATGTTTCTTGTGTTTCTCACAGATCACCTATCTTAGAACTGCAGAAGCATAGTCTGAGGATTGCAGTCAGTACATGCTGACAGCCCTGAGAGTTACTGACTTCGTATCCCTCATAGGACATATGACACAACAAACCCTGCTACAACAGTAAATGTATGAGGGTATCACAGCGACATGCCAATATTGGCCCAGTGTTTGTGCCTCCAGCCACAAGTCTGTCAACCTTTTTATATATGTCATGCAGTAAGAGGTGCATATGTTCTGTACACCATTATTTATTGGCATCATACCTGTTAACAAGCCAATCAGATATCAGACTGCTAGACATGTTATGTATAGTAGGGGTTATATTTGAGGACATAACCTGGGCATTCTGTGGTTGTGTCTACAGTAGTGGTGCCTGTGTACTTATGGTGATTGTCAGCAGCATGTGTATTGCGAATACGTACCTTGGCCTGTGTACAGGCTGTGGTAGATGTCATTGTTCTTGGTCCTGTTCCATCTGTTACAGGCTGCTCCAGTGTATGGTACCCTATCAGCTCACATGTTTGTAGGGCCAAACACACACATGTCCCATACAACAGACAGGCATTGGACCACACTGTGTTGTGGCCTTGTATATGTAGGGTTAGTGTGTGATTGGCACATATGAGGATGGTGCTGCTCAGACAGTCCATAAAGTGTAATATTAAGCTTGCATACCATATGTGGCTGTGGCTGTGTTCACATTGGTTGTGGGTATGCACTTTCACACATGTCTTTTACTCTGTGCTGTGACATGCCTGTAGAGCCTGCTATATTTGCAGGTACATGTGTATTCCCCCATAAGAAATAACGGCCAGTGTTGTGGCAGTCTGCCTGGAGTTTGCTCAGTGCTTTGTTACATGCCTAGCAGCTTAGTGTAATTACCCAGTGTGATGTTATGTCCAGATATTTGCCAGATGTACTGCTGCCGGCCACCATAACTGTTGTGTATTTCTGACAAAGCAGTGGGATGATGTACAGATGTATGTCACTAACTACTGGGTAGTATGCGGCTATGTGACCACTGCACCACCAGTTATTATGTGTCAGGACAGACAGGAGTGTATAAATGCATAAACTGTGTGGGCATATGTAGTCCAGTATTTACGTGATATACCCATGTACATGGCTGTTAACATCCACATTGTCAGGCTTGGTCCACATGTCTCACACTAAGGAGATCTGTGTATACTTCTGAACTGATCAGAGTGAGTCAGACTGTCCACATATACTAGTCATATCTCTGCTGTAGTCCACAGGACCATTACTGTGATATCAGTGGTATTGTACTATGATGACCTTAGGATGCCTATCAGTAACTGATGGCGTACATGTCAATAGGAGGTGTGATCTCCCACACACAACATGTCTGTTAAGACAACCCCTGCTACAATAGCAACAGTCTACATATATACCTGCAATACATACATGATATCCCCTTGCACTAAGAGGTTGAGACTATTGGTGCTGAGGTATGACTCCACTCCATGTTCTGGCCATATGGTAAACATATATCTATCTATATATCTGTATATATATATGTATATATATATATATATATATATATATATATATATATATATATATATATATATATATATATATCCATATATATATATATATATATATATATATATATATATATATATATATATATATATATATATATATGTATATATAACGAACTTAAAACAAAGAAACTGTCTAAAACAAAAAAGTACCGAGAATGAGACAGAGCAATAAAAATTAATTCAAACTGACTATTTAATTAGCGCTTTCAGAGCGGACAATACCTCTCCTTCTTCAGACAAAACCAAAGGCCAATTAAGCAACATTTTATATAAAAATGTATACAACCAATCATTCAATTAAAATAAGCATAACACTGTGAGTATTCTTAAAAGAGAAACATGAACACACATTTCCAAGTATACAAAAAGAAAACATAACAAATCAACGGCTTGTTTAAATTCATCTCTAAATCCGAAAATTTAAAACTATGCAATGAAAACATTCACTTAAATGTTTTGTGACTATATATTAATACTACAACATTATGAATCGAAAAAATCTGATATCAATGTCAATGTTCATAGTATAACCTGAAATAATATTTCTGGACTTTATAGTTAAAAAACTTATAAGAATTAATAATATATTCAAAAATGACTATTTGATATTTAAATTAGATGTTAAATACTATCAATAAGATGGTGTACTAGGAGTATGTAAAAATGGTATCTTGCAAGAGAACACATTCCTATATAAATAGAGAAAGCTTAAAATAAAAACTAACAAAGCTGTAAACAGAACAGAACAGCTACCTCCTTAGGACAAGATATTTAAGAATGCATTTAACAGAAACATATTCATTAAGCCCTGGAGGTAGATAAGCTGCAGTTCTGATTTGCCAAAAGACTTCTTCCATTTCTAATTTTAATTGCCAGGGTCCACCTCTCTGGTCAATTTTTGTGTGTTTTAGTATGGCAAATTTAAACTTATGTTCCAAAAACTCTATAATGTGCCTTGCAAAGGCATTAGTAGTGTCATTCTTGCTGATGGCATACTGGTGCTCATAGATGCTCTGCTTAATCTTTCTTTCAGTTTTACCTATGTATAAAGCAGTGCATCCTTGGCAACAAGCTGAATATACAACTCCTTTGGTCTCACAGTTATACTTGCCATAAATTTTATATTTTCTACCTCTGATGTTGACCTGACACTCAGTACTTAGGTGCCTACACTGTTGACATGCCCCACATCTAAACATGCCTTTAATCCTGCTTTGTGCAACCTTATTCGAACTTTCTAGAAGTGCTTTAAGGTTGGCACCTTTCCTGAAGTTATTTTAGGTTTGTCCCCAAACAATTTCTTTAGCCCACTGTCTTCAATTATTAGGGCCCAATTTTTGTTTATGATGTCTCTTATTAAGAAATAATCAAGACTGTATGTACACAGGAAACTAATATGAAAACTTTGTACATCACTCTCTGTAATTCTACGGCATTGGCTATCAACTTCGTTACTAGTGTGAAGGGTATCACTCAACAGGAGTGGTTTACAGTGACCTATTTGGTGCTTATAGGTGACTTCGGCAGAAATTGTTGCCACCATAGATGAAGGGTAACCTCTATTGATGAACATTGATCCCAAGAGTTCACATTCATCAAAAAAGTCTGTCTCATCAGAGACCATCCTAGCTGCCCTTACCATCTGACCCTTAACAGTGGCTCTTTTTTTATGGTAAGGGTGCCAACTAATAAAGTTCAGGAAAGAGTTGGATTAGGTAGGTTTCCTATATATGGTACTTTTATATCTGGAGTTTGACTTGTCTTTAAGCAAATTAATATCTAAAAAATTGATGTTGTTCTCATGTAAATTATAGGTAAATTCAAAAAAAATCAGTCATAGAAGAAATGGTAGCAATGAAATCTGGAACTAGGGCACTGGGACCTTTCCAAACCAAGAACATGTCGTCTTGGTAATGAGTGTACCAAGCGACATTGTTCTGTGCCATTATACAATTGGAAAAACTCCCTCCACAGCGTGACCTCATGGTCACCCCGGTCTTCTGGAGGTATTTTTGCCCATCAAACAACATGTAATTGTTAGTTAAGACAATCTCCAGCAAAGTTTTGACTAAGTAAATGGTGTTATCACTTACGTGTCTCAATACCATAAATTCTCTAATCCATTCAAGACTTACACTTTGAGGTATAACAGTGTAGAGGTCCCTAACATCTGTTGTAAGAAAATAATATTCTTGATGGAAAGGGATTTTGCTTACCTTATTTAGGAAACTCCAAGAGTCTTTGCAAATTTGAGACTCATTCAACTAAAGGTCTTAGAATACTGTCTACATATTTAGCGCACCCATAGGTAATAGAGCCGCACCCGTCAACTATCGGTCTAAAAGGGGCGTCATTGATTTTCTTATGGATTTTAGGTGTACCAAATAGTGCTGGTGTTCTAGGAGCTATCATGGTCAAATAGTTATGCAAATCGATATCAATAATGCCTTCCAGAAAGAGGTCATCCAAAATACACTTAATTATTTTGTGTGCAACATTTACCTCATTTACAATAACTAATGTGTAAGCCCTGGTAGTAAGATGTCTTTTCATGTTTTCAACATAGGTGTTTTGATCCATAAAGACAAGCCCACCCCCTTTATCCGGTTTCATGACCCTTATGTTACACTCACGTAGTAGATTGATGAAGTCACGTTGGTTTCTGTTGATGTTAATATTAACATTCCTATTAGTTGAATTTTTGGTGCCAATAGCCCTTAAATCAATCTCACACACCTTTACAAAAGAATTTAGGTTTGAATGTAAAGGTGGATTGAAAAGACTTGAAACCCTAAGTGAATTAGTGAGGGTAGAATTTGCCCCCATTATGGCATTTAAATTCAATTTACGGACAAACAGTTTCAGATCAATTATAGTTTTTACAAGATCCATATTAGTATCCGGAACAAACGACAAACCCTTGGAGAAAAAGTCAACAATGTCCTGGGGTATATTTAAAATAGTATAGTTGAAAATTTTAAAATCCCCTTCTGAGCTTGAAAGTATTTGGGGATTTATAGAAGGAGGTTGAGTTATCTCCTGCATTGGTTCCGTCTGTTCCGCGTGCGACCCTGATTCCTGTTCATCTTCGGATTCACGTGATGACCATTCTGGTTCCTTGGAAAACTCTGTTGGTGACGTATACCTGGTTGGTTATTATCGTACCCAACATCCTGATGGGTGTGAGAATTACTATTATAAGCTTTATTGTTGTTGTTGTTATTTATTCTCTCACTTCTACGGAGGGGTTGTGCTTGTTCTGTATTGGTAATGGGTTCTCCATTGTGGGGGTTAAGATTATCCTCGAGTATTGTCAGTGGGTTCTAAGGGAACCCCATTAGTATTGACAGACTGAGAGATAAAAGGTGAACAAGGGTATGCCCTGTTGTTAGCATACTCATGTAAATCTCTTGCAATTTTTTTCTTTTTGATACCCAGCATTTTTGCCATAGTGGCTTCAATGCTGGTAAAAATCCAAACATAATCATACTTATAACGAAGGAATTCACTGCTAGATTTAATTGTGTATTCGAGTACTTCCAGCTCACTTTTTAGATTCCCCACTTCAGATTTGTATTGGTTGATAAGTAAAGTTATGAACTCGAATGCTTGTTTGTCAAATAGGTTCAAGAGTTCACGATGGAATTGTGAGCCTTCCAGCAAGCCTACAGGATAACGCCATTGCCGCAGACCCTTAGTGATAAGTTTCTTCCCTAAACATTCCTCCAAGTAGGCTATTTCTAACTGTTACTATACCTACAACGAAATAGTTTGTGATCAAAGTCATTGATAAGTTTGGTAATGTTACTCACTATCGAGGCCTCTTCATGAGGAGTGTCATTCACAATGTTGTCATCAAAAAAGTTGTTGTTGTTTAAAAAATTCCCAGTAGTAGAAGCAGAACTAATTTCTCCATCCTGAGTGTTATTACCACCATTGCGGTTGATATTCTGTTGGACTCCTGTCCCTTGGTTAGGTTGAATATCACTGGATACTGAGCCTGCTCCAGCTTGGATGTCACTAGGTGCTCCAATATTGAATACGGCAGCTAAAGAGCGGTTCAGCTCCGCTAAAGCACGTTGACTTGTTTGATCGCCAAAGTTGCTTGTTGAAGCGGCAATATTACCAGTATTTGAAATAGCATCCATTCTTTGAGTGATACTATCAACCCAGCCCACTAGAATTTGAATAAGGGCTGTAAGATTACCGACGGCGTTCGGCTCTCCGGATGCAGCCTTATTATTATTGTTGGCACTATTGTTCGGCTCTTCCTGAGTAAATAGTGAGCCTTGAGGTGATGCTCCAATCTCGCTCGCCATTAACACAAACTACTACAATGAACTTAAAACAAAGAAACTGTTTAAAACACAAAAGTAGCGAGAATGAGATGTAGCAATAAAAATTAATTCAAATTGTCTCTTTAATTAGCGCTTTCGGAGTGGATAATACCTCTCCTTCTTCAGACAAAACCAAAGGCCAATTAAGCAGCATTTTATACAAAAATGTATAAAACCAATCATTCAATTAAAATAAGCATAACACTGTGAGTATTCTTGAAAGAGAAACATGAACACACATTTCCAAGTATACAAAAAGAAAACATAACAAATCAACGGCTTGTTTAAATGTATCTCTAAATCCAAAAATTTAAAACTATGCAATGAAAACATTCACTTAAATGTTTTGTGACTATATATTAATACTACAACATTATGAATAAAAAAAATCTGATATCAATGTAGTATAACCTGAAATAATACTTCTGGACTGTAGAGTTAAAAAACTTATAAGAATTAATAATATATCCAAAAATGACAGTTTGATATTTAAATTAGATGTTAATTACTATCAATACTATCAATAAATGAGGTAAATGTCGCACACAAAAGAATTGTGTATTTTGGATGACCTCTTTCTGGAAGGCATTATTGATATCAATTTGCATAACTATTTGGCCATGATAGCCCCTAGAACACCAGCCCTATTTGGTACACCTAAAATCTATAAGAAAATCAATGACCCCCCTTTCAGACCGATAGTTGATGGGCGCGGCTCTATTATCTATTGGTGCGCTAAATATGTAGACAGTATTCTAAAACCTTTAGTTGAGCAAGAGTCTCAAATTTGCAAGGACTCTTGGAGTTTCCTAAATGAGGTAAGCAAAATCCCTTTCCATCAAGAATATTATTTTCTTACAATAGATGTTAGGGACCTCTACACTGTTATACCTCAAAGTGTAGGTCTTGAATGGATTACAGAATTTATGGTATTGAGACACGTAAGTGATAACACCATTTACTTAGTCAAAACTTTGCTGGAGATTGTCTTAACTAACAATTACATGTTGTTTGATGGGCAAATATACCTCCAGAAGACCGGGGTGGCCATGAGGTCACCCTGTGGAGGGAGTTTTGCCAATTGTATAACGGCACACTGGGAGAAGACCTTGCTGTTTAAAAACAATCTGTTTCAGAACAATGTCGTTTGGTACACTCATTACCAAGACGACATGTTCTTGGTTTGGAAAGGTCCCAGTGCCCTAGTTCCGGATTTCATTACTACCATTTCTTCTATGACTGATTTTTTCGAATTTAACTATAATTTACATGAGAACAACATCAATTTTTTAGATATTAATTTGTTTAAAGACAAGTCAAACTCCAGATACAAAAGTACCATATATAGGAAACCTACTTATTCCAACTCCTTCCTGCACTTTACTAGTTGTCACTCTTACCATCAAAAAAGAGCCGTTGTTAAGGGTCAGATGGTAAGGGCGGCTAGGATGGTCTCTGATGAGACAGACTTTTTTGATGAATGTGAACTCTTGGGATCAATGTTCATCAATAGAGGTTACCCTTCATCTATGGTGGCAAAAATTTCTGCCAAAGTCACCTATAATCGCCAAATAGGTCACTTTAAACCACTCCTGTTTAGTGATACCCTTCACACTAGTGACAAAGTTGATATATATATATATATATATATATATATATATATATATATATATATATATATATAGGTATAGATATCTATATATATATATATATATATATATATATATATATATATATATATATATATATATATATATATACACACACACACACATCTATATATTTCTACACATATACAGATATATAGATATATATATGCACATATAGTTATAGATATCTACATATATATTGACATAAATATATATATATATGTGTGTGTGTGTGTGTGTGTGTGTGTGTGTGTGTGTGTGTGTGTGTGTGTGTGTGTGTGTGTGTGTGTATATGCAGAGAGATCTTTATATGGCCATATATATGATGCATCTTACAGATGTGTATAAATAAATATATATGAATATATATGTGTATGTACATGTAGACATATATCTACATATCTATATGTATATATATCCATATCCTTGTCATGTGGATTACTGTTGTGTATACCTTCCCAGATGTATCACACCGTATGTATCTGATATGTCTATATTTAGGTATAACAATATATATGATGCAACAGTAATATCACTACAATTACTATACAATTGTAGAAGTCACAGAAATTATTCAATACTATTCAATATGTGTACTGACAGATATATTGGAAAAACAACAACTGTCTTCACAGCTGTCATGGTGTAGTAGTTAACGGTTTTGACTACAGTATACAGTGTCCAGGGTTCAAGGGCTGTTTATTTTGTTGCTGGGCAGAGCAAAGGCTGCTGGATAGAGAGTATTTAAGGCAGTTTTGAGCAGCTTTAAGCATGCTTGCAAGAAGCTAAGCGGTGCTAAAGTAAGATTAAATGTATGGGCGCTTACATCATGTAGGCTTCACTTACCAGTGCGCAAATGTGCTTAGCTGTTATATTGCAGCAATGCTGACATCTGATAACCATGACTTAGCCCTGGTAACCAGTGCTCACATCCCAGTCTGATAACATAGCAGGGTAATGGCATCTGTAATAAGTGTATGTAATGCCATGTACATAACATGCGTCTATGTGCTGTCATTACAGTAGCAAGGGGTGTGAGTCTCCTGTCTGGGACACTTGAGTATATATGACTTGTACAACACTCTTATGCATGTGAATGTGTTACATACAAGGGTAGTATCCCAGGTTATATGCAGTCACACTGGCATGTAGTATATCATTACTTTACTACTGTTGACAGGTGCTTTCTCAAGCAAGAGTAGATTGCTAATTATTGTACTGGAATCAAACACCCCTGCATGCATAGATAGACTCTCAGTCCTCACTGTCATGTTCCTGGTGTGTGAGCTGTGTCACATTATATATTCCCTACTGGATAATGATCTGACGTGGAAAATAACTGCAGACTACTGTCTGTATAGCACATGTCAGTGAGGGCTGCTATCATGTAGTAAAGGCATACCTATCAATGTCAGACTTCTGTCTGTCAACACATTCATCCTACTGCATAGCTAGTTGGCAAGCTGATGTCTGTCAGTTCCTGTACAGATGTGTAGAGGTCAGGTTTCTATCTTGGATACGTACAGACAATCTATGCTTGACTGACACTGAAATATCTGCCCAGCTGTGTTATAAATGGGAAAGATAGGACTCAACACAGTGTACACACCACAAGACAGACACTAACCATGTTATGCAACACATGTTGCATACAGGTCAACTGGAGCATCTCACCGGCCTTCTGCAGGTGGCACCCGGAAGATTGGCTCACCGTGAGGGTCACCACAGTAGTGTCTGTAGATAGATGGCCTGATGGCACATGGCAGGTGGCATGATACCACTGCACACACATCCCCTACACTTCCCATCTCTCCATGGACAATAGCCAGGTACATATCTATGCACACTTGCACTGATGCACCCCAGTACTGACAAATGTGTACATGTGTATTACTGAGAATATCAGTGTCTGTGTGTTAGTAGACCTGTAGTTGGGAATACCCTGAGGCCCTTCACACCCACCGCACCACCCATTGCCATAGTTAGATGTGGCTGCTGCTGTACTGGACATTACATGTACCTTGTTACGCTCCTCTCCCTAAGGGATAACTGGGCCTTGCAGTACCAGCACAACACTATTGTACAAATAGGTTGATAGGCATGGGATACCCACTGAGTTGTGGTGTGTGTATGTGTGCATTTGTGTATATATGTAGAGTACAACAATCTGAGGCCACATACTCCTATTACAATATGCATTGCCACACAGTATTAGGGATAGTGATGTTGCTGCCCATAGGTGAGGCATGACAATGCATCACCCCTACTATGGCTGTGGCATGTGCATTAGATGTATATCCCTGTAGTAGCACCCTTGGGATGGACAAGGGGTTGTATTGCAGTCCTGGTCAATGTGTGATGATGGGTATGTCAGAATGTCATCATGGGTTCCAGGGCGTATAATATCTACAATGGGGTGTGGGTTGTGGGTATACTACCACATGGTACCCCCTGTACATGTCCCATGTCCCACTGTATGGTGACCACTGTCACCATCAACCATACAGGTAACTGATAACACTATCCAGCCCAGTTATGCATGTGCTATATGCAACCTACCTGTAACACATTGGATACACTGACAAGGTAGTTAGCACTGATAGGCCCAGGTCTATTGGATGTGTGTCTGACTGTTATGTGTTTGTCAATGTATATATGATGGTATGTCACACTATGTATTGTCCATATACAACTATTACATCCCTCATTACCATACTGTACATGCCTGGGGATGTTGTGCATGTAACATGTAACCTGGAACACACCTCATCCTAAAAGCTGTGTGGTGTGTGCAATTAAAGCCACACACATCAGTAGCACTATATACCTAGGTAGGGGTCTAGTCACAGTGTTACCAAGTAAGAGTGTGCATGTATGTGGAAGGATCTACTTCAGCTGGGTCTATATTATATTCTCGAAAGCCGACAATATGGAAGCTGATATTGTCGACACGAGAATTGCGAAAGCACAAGACATCGAATGTGTAAACGGAAATCTCCATAAGGGGATATTTCCATTTACTGCAATGTAGTTTTGTTTCAGAGTTGGTATATTTAAGTAGTGGGGGGTGTGAGGGGTGCAGCTCCCCACATGGGGGGTGCAGGGGGGCTTGCCCCCCCCTCGCTTAAACGCTTTAGGGTACTTTTTTCTTTCTTTTTTTTTTGTTGTTTTTATAAGTTCAGTGTTTGAAGACATCAACCATATGGTGTCAACCATATGGTGTTCAATGTTTTCAACCATCGATCTTATAATATAGACCCACCTTCAGGTTGCTGAATATACATGTCCCAGGGGGCCATCTATCCAAGAACTGCATGGCATATGCTAACATGTCACAAGTATCATCCTGTGGACATACATTCCATCACAACTACTGTTAGCTGTGTAAATGGCCTCTTCCCCACTGTATAGGTGTGCAGTGACACTGGGGTTGGTATATATAGCTGGATGTGGCTGTTGTGGACACAGCCAACATCATTATGGTTACTGTTGGGTGTATCCCTCTGTGTAGCTGGTTGTAATACTGTACAGTTCATGTTAACAGGTTATTTATTTGTCTATTACACTATCTGTGGTCTACAGCACCTCTCACCCTCCAAAGGGTAGGGGTGGACCACCCACACCAGCACACATATGTTTACCATGTTGAGGATTGCACTACATTGGGTTAGGGGACATATATACCCTGCCGGTACCATCGTCAATGACCTCAAACAAGCAGACTGCTTATTCCACAATGTGTTGTTCTGTGTAGTCTGGCTTGGTGAAATTACATAGGCTATGATGGGTTCCTTGCACAGGTACATACATCCATGTGTACAGTATTCTCTGTGTAGTGCACCAACACTTATGCCTCTGTATGTGTTATACACAAACATATGGTGTGTACCACCAAGTACAACTACCACTGTAGAAGGGCTGCTAACAGCAGGCACCATGCACTTGCCTGTATACACCACCTCCACACCTATCAGCCATATGGCACAGGCAGTAACAGTTATACAGATCTGTGATGTGTTCAACTGCACCCAGGATATGGCACAGTCATGGTGTCACCACAGTGCCATACTTCTTGTCAGATATGACAGCAGACCATCCTCCTGATGACACCTGGACACCTACAACACAAATGGATAACATTATGGAGACCACAATCACTCAGTGTTACTAACAGCTATAATGCATCATGCCTGGACAGTTACACTACCTTACATGTAAGCTTTAAACATTACTGCTGACAACAAGTTACACAGCAGTACATTGGTACACTGTAGTACAGTCACTGTGTGCATCAGAACCATATTTGCCTGTCCCTGCATCGATATTATGGATGACAGGGATGTGGCACAGGTATCATCATAGGCACAGGGAGTGTTGTTGGTTTGCCAGAGACCTAGGGCAGTCCATACGTTTGACACCATGTGTGTGAGTGAGGGGGTTAAATTACTGATATGGCCATGGTGATGTGGTGTGTGTAGGTATGCGGTTGCCCTAGGTGTATTTGTATTGTGTGTGGGTATGCATGCACACAGGTCTGCCATGCGGCTGTCCTATACAGGTGTTTGTTGGACAGCTGCAGACCATACCTGGCAGGGTGTGCAGTTCACTGCCTCCAGCTACAGACACAAGCGCTGTGCTTACTAGGGGTTCCACGGGCACGTCCAGGTACAAGGCTCGATATGCTACTCTCACCTGATGATGACATATGTCCGCTGGAACCAGGTCCCTCCTGGGACTGGCCACATGCATGTGGCCTGCTGTGGTGTGGTGTGGACAGAATCCCCCCTGCAGTGCTGGGGCTGGTACTCCAACTATGGGAGTGGCTTGGTGTCCTTGCATGTTTACGTTGAACTCCAAATGTTGGTGTTTCTGGCCTACGTCCACGTGGCCATCGCACCACTCCCACCACATGCTCTAGCATGGAAATCCATGGTCGAGGAGGGCCACCATCTCACTCCACCATCTATCCATGACCTCTGTATAATAACCAAGGGCACCTGCAAGATCACGGCTGGTGTCACTTACAGCTGAAAAAGCAGCCCTTTGCAGCCTTTGACCCTGTCTAGTGTACCATTCCATACATGCCTGCACCTCCATATCAGCCTGAAACATGCGTCTGGTGGTACCAGATGTAGCACTTCTGTCAGGGGCACGATGACCAGCAGCCCTCCCATGAGCACCCGTGTACATCTGCCTATGTGGTACCCTTTCGGACATCCAGCTATGGCTGCTGTGTCCATACACAGCAGCCATAGATACCACACTGTCCTGTGCACTACCACCATCTGCCAACTGTCCCTCTGCTATGGCCACTGATGATGGGGTATCTATAGGCACTGTGACTGTGTGCGGAGATGGGGTGGATAACAGGAGGATGTCAAACGATGGCGCAGCTTCTGCCTCCGACAACCCCACCTGTGCCTCAACACACCTATCATCATTTTCACTGTAAGTATTGACACCAACATCAGATTGCATGCAGGAGGGACCCTGACCAACCTCGCCACCTGTGAGGGGAAAACGAGAAATGCACTTTAAGACCTGTACGTCATTGCTTAACAGTACACACATACACACACACACACACACACACACACACACACACACACACACACACACACACACACACACACACACACACACTCTGACATTCCACCATAATACCTACCTGTCCCTGAGTTTACAGACTGTTCCAAGTTTATTCTCTTCAGTTCCCCATCCTGCATCACACTTGGAAACTTACACTCATTAATACCAGTCATTAATGTATCATTCTTCTAATTGTCTAGACAAGTGACCAGAAAACAAGACCTGTTACTCCATTACCTTTTTGACTTGATTGGAGTCGGTTTTACAAGGACTCACTGCTGTCATCCAGTGTTCACCCTGGGTTTGTCCAGACATCGTGAGCATGGCCCCCATATGTTAGGGGCTACTACAGTCACTTAATAATGTCAAGCATTGGTGTGTCACATGTAAGTATTGCTCAATAGATGCAAGATCTAAAGATATATTGCTCTATTAACTTATTATGTGGACAACAGTAATATTTGGATATACTCACTGGTGTTGACTAGTAATTCCCCAGTGCATCTGTAGTGCTGCATACGTGGGTATTCTTTCACCTTTCTGCTGATTGCAGTTTTAACAGTATACCTGGTGTCTAGTTTCTCTCCCAATGCATGTTCCATGCTACAGACCTTATTGTACTGTCAGCTGTATTGAGATTACATATCAGACAAGTATTCCTGGTGTCTCATATGTCAGTCCATGTCCATGTACTGCATGATTCTAAAGGGAAGTTGAGATGTATGAACAACCCCACATGCACACATGTGCATACATGGACACACACACAAACACACATACGCACACATCCTACATGCATCAACCCCCCTCCACTCCACCAGATTGCACTCACAGACAAAATAACCCCCCAACCCCCACCCCCTCACACACACATACTTACAGGTGAGGTTGCATGAAGATATTACACACAGACCTCCCATTATCCATCTATCAACATGCATAACCTGTGGTATTCAACAGCATGCAGTGCAGCTATAGTCAATCCATGCTAGCAACAGTATACATGCGTGTGGTGCATGGGCTGTGTTAGAAGGTGATGCCCCTTCCCCTGGAAAATACTGCACCCATGTACACAGTATTGCTGTGCATCTGTTCAGCACCCTGCCATGTACTGTGCATCATACCTCACAGGTGTACACACCATTGCTGAATGTGTATTACTGGAGTTATGTCTGCTCTACTGCTCACAGCCCCTATGTGTTTGTCCAACACATACCTGGGATGATATGTGGACAGATGTCATTTGTGAATGCCTACTGTTTGACTTACAGATGTCATCATCAACGGTGCATGTATTACCAATACATTACAATTACACTGACAACCATCAAACCTTACCATGGCTATGGGGAGTGTACACACCCTTATTGATATGACGCCCTCTTCCTTGATATGCCATGGGACCACATTACTGCATATGTTAACATTACATGAGCCTGATATGTGACATATGTCCTGTACAATTAAATGCAGTGTCAAACAAATGTGTTAGTTGTGCTGATGCTGATTGAGATGCATACACTTCGTGGGTGCATATGTGTGCACACCCTTATCATGATGGTTTGTTGCACCTACTGTTATGTGTACTACAGCAGTCACTCTTCCTGGTAGGGGTATACTAGTATGGGCCATCTGCATTTGCCAGTATATGGTCAGTCTTCTCTACACATGTCCCCCAACTCTGCATAATTGCAAGGTCAACTCATGTGCAAATCCCGTGGAGTTCACACACTGCCGTCACTATTGCTGTGGATTCAGGGTTATGTCTGCCACAGTTCCTGACTCTGACTGTGTGCAGATACAGCCATTCATAACATCCTTTGGTTCCCTGCTGCAGTGCACTGTTGTGTCATGATGACATCCCCTCCCCACCTTCAGCCTTTTTGCAGATGCTTGACAACTATGGCCTACACATGTGTGTCAGTTTGCATTGTCCCAAACACTGAGCACCACGTGTAACAGCCTAGTCCCAGCTAATGAATGGCAAGCATATAGGTGTACACTGGCACCAGCACTGTACAGATGGGGATGGTGGGCCTGAGGTGGGGTGAGGTGTTGGCTGTGAAGCACATGTATTGTACATGATACTGTCTGTAGGTTTCCAGCTTGATCTTGGTACACCAGTATACATTGCAATGCATGCCTTTTGGGGACCTCTTCTGTTATACATACTCTACCTGTAGAGTGGCCTGGCTGATGTTTCCTGTGGTGCAACTGTCACATCTGATTACCCTAACCCATGGGCCACACATTTGCAGAGTCCAGGCAATTGCTGACATGAGTACTACACAACCATTACTTGCTAGACATTCCTGCAACCCCCTCAGTGTTGTGGCATGTTACTAGGCAGCCTGCATGACCAGTGTGCTACATGTGACATCATCTGTCTTGGATAGTCATCTGTTTATTTCCTATATTATTCCTGTCCCATACATCCTCGCCACATACATGACTGTCTGCACTGTTTGCCATGGTATATGCAATGGTGAGGTATGGCTACATGTACAACTTATGGGTGCTACCTGTTGGTATGGGGTCCATACCATGGCATGTAAGATGTGTGCAAGCCATGGCTGCCTCTGTTGCAGGTAAGTGTGCACATTAGCTTTAACAATTGGCTTAATTTCTGGTGTCATTCAAAGGGGATCCAGTGCCTGTCTGCCTGGGATGACATGCTCAACAAGCCACGCTGCTTCGCAAGGGATGGCTTGCACCTGTCACCCCTGGGATTCCGGATATTGGCTAAGGCTCTTGCCACCCCCATAGTGCCTTTTTTAGGCAAGGCTCAAATTCTAAACCTACCACCCTAGAAAACAAAAACGTGAAGAAACTAAGGGTAATGCTGCTCAATGGCAGAAGTCTAAATCTCAAAATGCACGCACTCGAGGCCCTTCTCAGTATGGAGAACATCGATGTATGTGCTGTGACTGAAACCTGGTTCAAGGCTCCTGAGAGCACCCTGGCACTATCAGGTTTCATCTCATATCATGCGTTCCGGCCCCAAAACCTGGACCACACCACAAAAGGAGGGGGTGTATCCATATTCATCAAGGATACCCACACCTCCAGGTTGGTGGCTACGCATGAAGCATCGGAAACCATCCAGGTGCAATTAACCATAGGCAAAACTGCTCTACAATTTGTAGCATGCTACAGGCCACCCTCTCAAACTCAGGAAACCCACACAGCCTTCCTGAAGACACTGGAGGGTATAAATGTATCACCAAACACCATCATATTGGGTGACTTCAACTACCCGAATATAGACTGGGAACATTACTCAAGCCAAAACTTTCTAGCCCAAAGGTTCCTAGAGTTCATAAATTCAAATGCCATGGAACAACTAGTCACCGTCCCCACAAGAGGAGAAAATATACTAGATCTCATCATCATGAACATGGGGACAAAATGCTCCACACCGGAAGTATATCCCTCATTGGTGAGATCAGATCATAAACTAATCTCACTAGAAATCCACATCCGCCCCACCCCAAACAAAAGACCACAGTGAAGAACTTCTCTAAAGCAAACTTCACACTACTCAAGACAGGTGTGGTATCCTTCAAGGCCCCCGAGCCAATGGAAACCACAACCCAAGCTGTGGAAGCCCTTACAAATGCCTTCTATGAACACCTTCAGGACTGCATGGATCAGGCAATCCCAAATAAAACCAAGACTCTTTCCACCAAGGGCAAACGTCCAGTCTGGTGGACCCCAGCCATAAACAAACTTTACAATAAGAGGAGAAAGCTATTACATGATAGAGCAAAATCCCAAAAAGGGAAGGCATCTTTGATCAGCACTAGCAAGAAACTACGATCCCTCATAAAATCATCCAAGGCCAACTTTGAGAGAAAAATTGCCATAGATTCAAAAGACAATCATAAGGCCTTCTTCAGCTATGTCAGAAACCTGGGTGGAAACTCCCAGATATGCTCAGAATTAGTCCAAAATGATACAAAAATCACTGAACCCACAGACATTGCCAACAGACTGGCAGACAGGTTCACCGCAAACTTCACCCCCCTCTCCCCCCCAAATGGAGAGATAACTATCCCAACTGAGTGTAGCCTCCCAGACATCTCAAATGTGCAGGTGAAAGCTGCTCTCTCTAAAGCTAAAAACACAGCGTCAATGGGACCGGATGGGGTCCCTGGCTGTGTGCTACATGAACTTAATGAAGAACTAAACCCGCACATAAGGCAGCTGTTTAATCTTAACCTCACCACAGGATATGTGCCCAAGGAGTGGCGTACGGCAACTGTGGTCCCACTCCACAAAGGCGGTGCCTCTACGGACCCTGGAAATTACCACCCCATAAGCTTAACAAGCCTGGTCTGCAAAGCTATGGAGAGGATCATAATGGAACTCATAAACAAGGACATAGGGGACTTGCAGACCTTGGACCCAACCCAGTTTGGCTTTGTCAAGGGCAGATCTTGCCTTTTGAACTTGGTCAACTACTTCAAAACAGTCACCAAGGCCATTGATTAGGGAAAGGCAGTCCATACAGCCTACCTTGACCTTGCAAAAGCTTTCAACACAATACCCCACTCAGGTATTATAGAGAAACTTACCAGCTTAAATGTAAACCCATATGTCACAAGATGGGTTGCAAACTGGCTAAAGGACAGAGCCCACAGGGTTAGAGTTGCTGGAGCCATGTCAGACTCCAAGCCGGTTACAAGTGGAGTCCCACAGGGCTCAGTCCTTGGCCCCCATTGTTCGGCATCTACTTCTCAGAAGTACAGGCAAACATAGGAGGACTATGGCTGACAAAGTTTGCGGATGACTGCAAACTGGGTGCCATAGTGGATAGTACATCGGACGCAGACATCCTTCAGAGGGGTCTCACGGAAACTGATAGCTGGTGCCAGAGCCATGGCCTGAAGTTAAACGCAAAAAAGTGTATAGTCATACCCTTTGCGAAAAACAAGGTAACCCCAAGCTACCATATAAGTGGCAACCCACTAAGCACAGAAGAGGTAATCAGGGACCTGGGGACCCAGGTTGACAGTGGCCTCTCATTTGACACTCACGTTGCTAAAGTGGTTCGAAAGACCTTCTACATTGCCCACCTGATCATGAAGGGATTCACATCCAGATCAAGTGAGGTCATTGTTCCCCTGTACTCTTCACTTATCAGACCAATGATCAAGTACAATGCCCCATTCGGGATGTATCTCACCCGACACCTGCAGCAATTGGAGAGACCCCAAAAGTTCCTCACCAAAGGATAAAGGGACTCCAAAACCTGTCATATGCTGCCAGACTGAAGAAACTCCAACTCTATTCAGTTGCATACCGTCTGCTCAGAGGTGACCTGTGCCTGACATACAAGGCCATGACCAACCCGAATTAATGGACATGCTCCACCTCAAAAACAAATCCACCAAAACCACTAGAGCAAGAGACTTAAACCTTAGCATGGATATAAATAGGACGTGCTGGAGGGATAGATTTATCACCC
The DNA here is from genome assembly GCF_019279795.1 of Protopterus annectens. Lineage (NCBI taxonomy): Eukaryota > Metazoa > Chordata > Ceratodontiformes > Protopteridae > Protopterus > Protopterus annectens. The sequence goes on from NC_056744.1 coordinate 291,284,076, forward strand.
AAAGACTCCCCATGCTGTGGAATAAAATCCCGGTCCATGTGAGGCAGAGCACCTCGCTGGCTCTGTTCAAGAGAAATCTTGACCGGTGGATGGGTGATCGTAGGTTTACCCCGGGAATCATCTCTGTGTCACTACTGGACAGAGGCAAAACAAACTAATGGGCACAGTATTTCTAATATAAGGGGCGGCGTAAGCCACATAACTTTGGGCTAGGCTTATAAATGCCCTAGGGCAGTTAGCCTAGTATAAACCTATGAATCTATGAACCTATGATGGCCAAACGATTGTGTGACATTGGGAACATGTACTTGCTGGAAGATGCATTTCTATGACAAATGCATGCAGTCAGTACTTCAACAGCTGCTTCCACTATAATTTATCTGGAGTGTGTGCACACATATGCGTCCAGTGTTTGTGAAGGTATGTATTCCCCATATTTCATAGGTTCATAGGTTCATACTAGGCTATCTGCCCTAGGGCATTTATAAGCCTAGCCAGAGTGTGTTTGGCTTTCACCACCCATTTTAAATGAATTTTGCTATGCCCTTTTTTGAGGTTAGTATACTGTGCCTCTGTCTAACAGTGACACAGAAGTGATACCCGGGGTAAACCTACGATCTCTCATCCACTCATCAAGATTCCTCTTGAAGAGAGTCAATGAGGGACTCTGCCTAACCTGGACTGGGATTTTATTCCAGAGTGAAGGGAGCCTCTGGGTTATGAATCTGTCCCTCCAGCATGTCCTATTTATTTCAGTGCTGAGGTTCAAGTCTCTCGAGCGCATAGCTCGATGGGATTTGGATTTTCTGAGGTGCAGCATGTCCATTAATTCCAGGTTGGACATGGCTTTATATGTCAGGCACATATCGCCTCTGAGCAGGCGGTATGCCACTGAGTAGAGCTGGAGTTTCTTTAACCGGGCAGCATATGGCATCTGTTTGAGCCCTTTGATCCTCTTGGTGAGGTACTTTTGGGGTCTTTCCAGTTGCTGCAGGTGTCTGGTAAGTACATCCCAAAAGGCATTGTACTCAATTATGGGCCTGATGAGGGATGAGTAAAGAGGCACGATGACCTCCCGTGATCTAGATGTGAATCCCTTCATGATTAGGTGGGCTATATAAAATGTTTTTCTAACCACTTTGGCCACGTGGTTTTCAAATGAGAGATTGCTATCAACTTGGGTCCCCAGGTCCCTAATTACTTCTTCCATACTTAATGGATTACCACCTATGTGGTAATTTGTGGGCACTTTGTTTTTGCCAAAGGGGATGACTATACACTTTTTGGCGTTTAGCTTGAGGCCATGGCTCTGGCACCAGTTGTCTGTTTCTATGAGGCCCTTTTGTAGGATGCTTGTGTCAGCTGGAGAGTCGATTATGTCACCTAGTTTGCAGTCATCTGCAAACTTGGTCAGCCTCAGTCCTTCTGTGTTGGCCTGTACCTCCGAGAAATATATACCGAAGAAGAGAGGTCTCAGGACTGATTTGCTGTCTTAACATATGATTCCATATTACACACTCATCGCTCATGTTAGGACCACATTGCAATTTGTAAGGGTTGTGGATCGCCGTATTGTGATATGCCGTAGTGTTGATCTGTAACAGTTGCCATTGTAATGCTGGTATATACACTGTTGCAGCACTGTATAAGGGTGATGTTTCACACATGTCCCTACTGTAGGCCATTTGTGCACCATTATGTTCATCTCTGTGCACACATTTTGCAATGACAGGATGTTAGTTATATTGCAGGAGTCTGACATACCCTTCAGATACACCACCATGGTGACCATTGTGGTGCAGTGCAGTTAACAGCAACAATATGCAAACATGTTTGGCATGCATTATGGGTAGGTGTGTTAAATGTGTACATGGAATATACCATAGCCATAACATGACTGATGTATTGGCAAACCTGAACAAACACCATACTCACCAGCTACAGGCTGCTGCCTTGGAGGTATACCAGAGAGACTTACAAAAGTGTGTGAGAGATGTGATGTCAGTAGCCCAGCTGTGGCATTGGTACGGGGTGGGTACAGTATTACAGTATATCAACATTACAAGCCCACAATACTTCAGCTTATGCACATCTGTTTATTACTACTACGCAGCAACAGACTATATATATGTCATCTCACATGTGCATGATCTAACTGTACAGATGTGGTTGGCTACACAACAGTGGTCTACCAATGTGCCCTGTGGCCTTACCTGCATGCTCCTCTGCCACTGCTTAGGTAGCACCCACCTCCACTATGCTCTCCACCAGGTGTTGTGTATGTGGGCGGGCAGGTGCCCCAAAGCTGGCAAGGAGCTCCTCAACATGTGTCAGGGGGAATGGATGGCATGATCCCTCCCATTGTAAGCTGATCCCCACTGACTGCAGCAGCATGCCAACGGGCATTGCAAAGTAGGTCTGTGCAATGATGCTGGACCTGCTCATAACTGAGGTTATGCAGGCCAACATCATTTACCTTGTGGACAAGATCATTCCACAGGGCGATCCACTCCTGCTGCTCATGGGCTGTTCGGCCAAACAACACCTGGTAGTGCTGCACCAGGTGTGTGATGATGACCTCATTCTCATCTGCTGTATAAACAGGAAGCCTATCACGGGACATCTTGCCTGAAAGACATAAAGATGAAAACAGGTCTGAGCAACTCATACAGCAAGGTTATCATAGTTCTTAATACACATCTCTGTCTCCCCCCACCATATCGGCAACAACAATCTGATCACGCAACTCAATAGGTATGTCTACAGAATACCTACCATTGGGACATATATAGTATTGTACCACACTTTATGCTATGTGTTTGTAGCCATGTTCCCTGTTGGGATACTCTCATTGCTGGCCTGTTATGGACAATGTCACCTGCATGCCATTGTAAGGACTACTATGGTTCCATATATGCATGTGGTCTGTTTGCTATGTGATTGCTGCACATCTGTTGTTTTGTGTTATTGGGGATATCTATGCATGCTGCTGGACTTGATCTGGGAATGTGTGGACTATTACTATCCACATATGTTCTATAACAGTGACACAATAGCATGTTCAGGGAACAGTTGCCAGCAGAACCACTGCTCCCACCACATCTGGCCATGTTACCAGGCCACATCACATGTGGGACCCACCCCGGGGCCTCCGCATCTACTGGTCCTGCAGTACCTTCAGCTGGAACCACCTCAGGGAATGGTGTCCCCCCCAGGAGCACACACAGACATGATCCTGTCACCCAATGTCAGGTCCAGGATCTGGTGCATAGGGAGCTCCACAGAGACTTGTGGGATGTGTAACAGCACCTTGAGGCCCTCAGTACACACTCTCAAGTTCCACATGCTCCATGAAGCTGATATTGTGACTGGCCATGGATGGGGGCCTTGTTCCCATTGTTTCCATATGGGGGCTCACGGGGCTTCCACAGCACAGATGACACTCTCCATCCAGGGTGTTTACCTACCACTTGTGTCATATACTGCCCCTGTAGGCTGTCTTTTTGATCTTCCAACCCAACCCACCTCCACAAATATACCTGCTATCTTTCCTCAAATTCTCAATCCCACGTTCACAAACAAGGGCAATGTGTTCCCAGCATGGAGTTCACACATGACATTACCGTCCATGGTGTGCACACTTACTGCTGTATAAGGTGGCAATTGTAGGAATACCAGCTGTTCAATATGCTGTGCACCCTCTAAATATGCATCTTCCTATACATATCTATGTGTGTATGTGTAGTTACATAATATATATATATATATATATATATATATATATATATATATATATATATATATATATATATATATACATACATACTTATCTGTATATATGTGTGTGTGTGCATATGTATCTTTGGAATGTTTATTGCTGCCACATTGTACATTCCCTATGGTAGCCATACTGTACTGCGTGATATGTTATTGATACCATCCTGACATCATACAGGTGGGATGGATTACTGTTAACATCTTGTGGCCATGTTGTGTAGGGTCCTGGGTATGGGACTTGCAACAGTTGGTATTGTGTTGCAGGGCAGATCTGGTTGGCTGTCAGGGAGGGGTGATATCAATACTTACAAGAGGTATTTAGTTTGGGCCCCCTCACCCCCATTAATGGTGCCTTTGGTCATATATGTATTTGTTATGTTCTCTTTTATATCTATATATATATATATATATATATATATATATATATATATATATATATAGACATATATATGTAGACATATATATTTATAGATGTATGTACATGTGTATATATATATATATATATATATATATAATATCTATATATATATATATATATATATATATATATATATATGTATCAATATATAGCTATATATATATATATATATATATATATATATATATATATATATATATGTAGACATATATATTTGTAGATGTATGCATATATATGCGTGTATACATATATATATATATATATATATATATATATATATATATATATATATATATAAATATATACACACACACATACATCTACATGTATAAATACATTTCCTGTACTGTTGAATGACTGTGCTGGATGATAGGTTTGTGAAAACATCAGGGTTGTGTATATCTGACATGGCTTAGTGGTAATTCATGTTGGCTGTATTGTACAGGGTCCTGGGTTCAAGACTTGCAAAGGTTGTTTATTTTGTTTCTGGGCAGAACAAGGGCCATTGGATACAGAGTGATTAAGGCACTTCTAAGCAGTAGTAAGCAGGTTTGTGCGGGTTTGCCCGAAGGTAACCACTGCTAACTTCCAGTTACAGTTTCTTATACTGATTTAGCTTCTCCATTGCTTAACCTGTGTAGGCATTGTTTACCCCTGTGCAAACAAGCTTAAACCCACTTACTGCTGCTTTAAAGTGCTTAATCCCACTTACCCCAGTGCTAATTTCTTAAAAGAAATGAAAAAGGGTTGAAAGGAAAGTGGTGAAAAATGGGCACAAAGAGGGAAAGACAGTAGGGAAAACAGCTAGGGATGTGCAGGACGGGTGTTGGGAAGGTCCATAGCTGCCCATTTCTTCTACAGCAACAGTTGTGCATATACACTGATTTGGAGGTAGATTTGGACACTCATACCCCTGAGAGATGGGTGAGGACAACAATAATATGTTGTGAAGCCGATTAGACCAGATTACATGTGTCCAGTGGACAACTGTGCAAAATGGAGAGCTATGTATGGGGCAAGATTTGTTTTTGGGGGAACAGATTGCCCTTTTTTTAAGGTGAGAGTGGGATGTTTATGATGGATAGTAGGTATATTTGGGGAGGTAGGTTGGGTAGGATAACAGACAAGACAGCATACAAGGGTGGTATATGACACATGTGGGGGGTAAACAGCTTGGATGGGGAGGGTTGTTTGGAAGTCAGATGCCCATGAGCCCCCTAGTGGAAACAGTGGGACTGAGGTCCCCACCCATGGGCAGTCACCACTGCACCTTCACAGCCCCGAAGGTGGTTGTGCTGGGGGCTGAGACAGAGGGGCAGGCTGACCCTCTATGTGCACCATGCGGCATTCAAGCTGGCATACCAGATCTCCCTGCGGAGCTCCCTATGCATCAGACCTCGGACCAGGCGACAGCTGACAGTGTCCTTTCCTGGCCCGTTCCCCGGGGGAGCGAGCCCCATCCCCTGAGGTAGTTCCACACAAAGGTGGTGCAGGACCAGCGGATGAGGAAGTCCCGGGGTGGGCCCTAGATGTGCTGTACCTGGTGCCATGGCCAGATGAGGTGGGAGAGGTGGGTCCGCTGGGACCGGCCTTCCCAAATGTGCTATGATGTTTCAATTTTACAACATATGTGGGTTAGTAATAGACAACACATTCCAGGATTAGGTATAACAGCATGCATAGATATTCCCATTAACCTGAAACACCAGATATGGAACAGTTGCAGAGCAAACAGAACACGTGCATATATGGAACCACAGTGGACATTACAACAGCATGCAGGTACACTGATGGCAGCTTGTCACCAATGTGGGAGTATTTCAACATGGCACATGCATAGAAACAAATTTAAATATTTATCAAACAATAGGACGTATGTTCCAACAGTAGATTTAATAGTGCACATACCGATTGAGTTGTGTATTTGGTTTATTGTTGCAGATGTGGTGGGGGGGAGAGAAAGATGTCAATTAACAAATTGTATATCCCTGTAGTTTTCATTACTGTCCTAGTCAGTGCTGTGATCTGTACCTTACAGGAATTATTACACTACCCTGTGGCCTTAATTTGGACAGTGGTATGGATATAGACAACTATATACATGAAGTGAGTTTTACCTGCAGTATATACCTCTTGCCTGGTATACCTGTGGAGATATTGTTTGTTAACACTACCTGACTGTTTCTACAGATATTCCCAGATTCCAAGTTGATGTTATGCACATATCTGTCCATCTCTTATTGCACACACTCTGGGCATGTCTTAACAAAATGCAGGTGAACCTGGGACATATTTTGACTATTGCCCTCATAAACCTTTGGTGAGTTGTACAATGACAAGTTTGTTTTCATAGACATTTTCCAAATATGCATAGGCCCAACAGTCAGTTATATGACATTAAATGCTGCCTACATGTCAGAGATTATCACGCTGATATGCCAGGGGAACAGGGTAACAGCCAGCAGATATGGGCCAATTAAGTGGACATTCTGGTCAAATCTGTACAGTTGAGGGGTATGATTCTGCATACAGCTTACTACCACTCCCTGGATTCGAACCATGGCTGTGTCTGCTAAAAGAAATAGTGTACATCACAGTTGAGTATGCTATATAGATATTGCTGTGTATCTCTTCTCTGATTTCTGTCTATAAGTCTCCCATTGTTTTACAGTCTGACCTTGTAATTACAACACTCTTATACAGGGTTTGCTAGACAGTTTTGTTATGTAGCAAAGTGTGGATGATGGTGATGAGTAATACCTTATTATTCAGAGAAACTGCAACACTAACAATGCCATACAATACCAGAATAAACAGTACCAGTCCAGGATTTCATTCTTTTATTTCTAGACACAGTTTTCGTATCTAACAGACCTGTGGGGTGAATGTTTGTTAGCACTACCTGAATGTTGCTACACATATTACCAGATTCCACATTATTATTATGCACATATGTTTCACTCTGTTACTGCGCACACTCTGGTCATAGCTTCACAACATGGGGATGGAAATTGGACATACTTTGTTATTACTCTCATAACATTTTGGTGAGTTGCTAGAGTGATAGGTTTGTTCTTGTAGATGTCTTACAATCAGTTGTATGTCATTATTTGCTGCCTAAACATCTGGGATCATCTCACTGATTTGCCAGGGGGGATGGGCAGCAGATATGGGCCAATTAACTGGAGAGTCTGGACATATCTGTACAGTTGTGGGGTATGATTCTGCATACAGCTTACTACCACTCCCAGGATATGAACCATGGCTGTGTGTGCTAAGAATACAACAGTTCACTTCTCAGTTGAGTGTGCTAATTGGATTATGTTGTCTATCTTTTTACTGTTTTCTATCTAAGTCTCTCTCAGTTGTACAATATAGGTTCATAGGTTCATAGGTTCATAGGTTTATACTAGGCTATCTGCCCTAAGGCATTTATAAGCCTAGCCCAAAGTTTTGTGCCTTACGCCACCCCTTATATGAAAAAATACTGTGCCCATTAGTTTGTTGTGCCTCTGTCCAGCAGTGACACAGAGATGATTCCCGGGGTAAACCTATGATCTCCCATCCACAGGTCAAGATTTCTCTTGAACAGAGCCAGCGAGGTGCTCTGCCTCACATGGACCGGGATTTTATTCCATAGAATAGGGAGTCTCTGAGTGATAAAATTATCCCTCCAGCACGTCCTATTTATATCTGTGCTAAGGTTTAAGTCGCTTGCTCTAGTGGTTTTGGGGGATTTGGATTTTTTGAGGTGGAGCATGTCCATTAATTCCGGGTTGGACATGGCCTTGTATGTCAGGCACATGTCACCTCTGAGCAGACGGTATGCGACTGAATAGAGCTGGAGTTTCTTCAATCTGGCAGCATATGACAGATTTTGGAGTCCCTTTATCCTTTTGGTGAGGAACTTTTGGGGTCTCTCCAATTGCTGCAGATGTCGGGTGAGATACATCCCGAATGGGGCATTGTACTCGATCATTGGTCTGATAAGTGAAGAGTACAGGGGAACAATGACCTCACTAGATCTGGATGTGAATCCCTTCATGATCAGGTGGGCAATGTAGAAGGTCTTTCTAACCACTTTAGCAACGTGAGTGTCAAAGAAAGGCCACTGTCAACCTGGGTCCCCAGGTCCCTGATAACCTCTTCTGTGCTTAGTGGATTGCCACCTATATGGTAGCTTGGGGTTACCTTGTTTTCCCGAAAGGTATGACTATACATTTTTTGGCATTTAACTTCAGGCCATGGCTCTGGCACCAGCTATCTGTTTCCGTGAGTCCCTTCTGAAGGATATCCGTGTCCAATGCACTTTCCACTATGGCACCCAGTTTGCAGTCGTCTGCAAACTTTGTCAGCCAAAGTCCTCCCATGTTGACCTGTACTTCTGAGAAGTAGATGCCGAACAATAGGGGGCCAAGGACTGAGCCCTGTGGGACACCACTTGTGACTGGCTTGGAGTCTGACATAGTGCCAGCAACTCTAACCCTGTGGGTTCTGTCCTTAAGCCAGTTTGCAACCCATCTTGTGACATATGGGTTTACATTTAAACTGGTAAGTTTTTCTACAATACCTGAGTGGGGTATTGTGTCAAAAGCCTTTGCAAGGTCAAGGTAGGCTGTATGGACTGCCTTTCCCTCATCAATGGCCTTGGTGACATTTTTGAAGTTGACCAAGTTCAAAAGGCATGATCTGCCCTTGACAAAGCCAAACTGGGTCGGGTCCAATGTCTGCAAGTCCCCTATATCTTTGTTTATGAGCTCCATTATGATCCTCTCCATAGCTTTGCAGACTAGACTTGTTAAGCTTATGGGGCGGTAATTACCAGGGTCTGTGGAGGCACCGCCTTTGTGGAGTGGGACCACAGTTGCCCTATGCCACTCCTTGGGCACGTATCCTGTGGTAAGGCTGAGATTAAACAGCTGCCTTATGTGCGGGTTTAATTCCTCATTTAGCTCATGTAGCACACAGCCGGGGACACCATCCGGTCCCATTGATGCTGTGTTTTTAGCTTTAGAGAGAGCAGTTTTCACCTGCGCATTTGAGATGTCTGGGAGGCTACACTCCGCTGGGATAGTTATCTCTCCTTTGGGGGGGAGAGGGGGGTGAAGTTTGCACTGAACCTGTCTGCCAGTATGTTGGCAATGTCTGTGGGTTCAGTGATTTTGTAACATTTTGGACTAATTCTGAGCATATCTGGGAGTTTCCACCCAGGTTCCTAACATAGCTGAAAAAGGCCTTATGATTGTCCTTTGAATCCATGACACTTTCTCTCTCAAAATCAGCGTTAGTTGATTTGATGAGTGCTCGTATTTTTTACTAATAATGATCAGGGGTGACTTCCCTTTTATGGATTTTGTTCTATCATGTAATAGCTTTCTCCTCTTATTGTAAAGTTTGTTAATGGCTGGGGTCCACCAGACTGGGCGTTTGCCCTTTGTGGAAAGAGTCTTGGTTTTATTTGGGATTGCCTGATCCATGCAGTCCTGGAGGTGTTCATAGAAGGCATTTGTAAGGGCTTCCGCAGCTTGGGTTGTGGTTTCCACTGGCTCAGGGCCTTGAAGGATACCACACCAGTCTTGAGTAGTGTGAAGTTTGCTTTAGAAGTTCTTCACTGTGGTCTTTTGTTTGGAGTGGGGGATGTGGATTTCCAGTGAGATTAGTTTATGATCAGATCTCACAAATGAGGGATATACTTCCGGTGTGGAGCATTTTGTCCCCATGTTTGTGATAATGAGATCTAGTATATTTTCTCCTCTCATGGGAACAGTGACTAACTGTTCCATGGCATTTGAATTTATGAACTCCAGGAACCGTTGGGCTAGAAAGTTAGGGCTTGAGTAATGTTCCCAGTCTATATTTGGGTAGTTGAAGTCACCCAATATGATGGTGTTTGGAGCTACATTTATACCCTCCAGTGTCTTCAGGAAGGCTGTGTGGGGTTCATATGACCTCTCGTGATTAGAACAGTCATATACAGATATTCCTACACATTTTATTTATGTAGCACAGTGTGTGTAACAGTGCTTAATACAACAGCACTAATAAGAGATTGCAACACTACATTACCATATGCTACCAGAGTAAACACAGGCAGTCTAGCAGTTAGATCTTTTTTCTCAGGGTGTTAACCTTTTATTTACATACAACTTATATGAGACTCTTCCTGCCATATTGTCTGGTGTATTCAGTACATGCCTTAAACAATACAGGTTGTATACTGGCAACTAACTTTCTACTACTTTTAGAATTATTTCTTATGACAGTACATGCAAGAGTATTACGAGCCTGCCTCACAATGCAACCTCTGCAATCTACAGGCATGGAATTTCTGGTTCACAGCCCACTCATCTGCCACTGTCAAAGACATAAGAGGACTATTTAGCCATACCTATCCATAATAAACATGAGCTGGCAATTATTTAACAGGTAGTAGACTGATACTTACACATGGCTGGGACATCCTCCGTCCACCTAGCCTCTTAGATCCACTGATCCAAGAGCTTCCTCTTTCTCTGCTTCAGGTCAGCATAGTGATGCCTGATCTGCTCACCAGTTTGAGGTATGTGAATGGCACTGGTGAGGTCACGGGTGAAAAGGTCCCAGGCTTCTGCTTTATATTGGGAACCCTGGTACTGGCCCTGCAGCATTCCCTGATTGTGGTCTTTAGCAAGCAGTCCTGCCATGACTTTGGACTCCTGGATGCCCCAACACTGCACCCAAAAGCACACTCCTTCTCCTACAGTGGTCATAGTGCCTACAGGAGTAAGCTGCAACCAGTTATGAGATGTATTCCCACCTGTTGGGTTTAAATAGGGCCGATTTCCCACATTTTGCCATGATTGGACAGTTTTGAAAATGCTAAGCTATGGGAAAACCTGCTTAACTAAGGTTGGCATTGCTTAAAGGGGTATACCAATGGTAAAACTGATTTAGCTCACCTACACATTGCTTACACTTACTAAGCAGGGCTGTGCAATGCTTAGCGTTGCTTAATTTTTAATTTGCATACTATTTGCTGTTTGGCATTGATTTATTATTCATTACATGTTATATATATATTTGGTATCCATGATTCATGTGTACGTACACTGTATGTGGTCCTTGTGTTTAATGGGGGATTTCAACACTTTATTACAATGACACCTCACATCTGCACTTAATGCAGTACTCCAGTTCACATATTTATGTTATGTAGTAGGTCGTACAACATAAAACTGTATATAGATTCTTTCACATGTTAAATTTAATATTCCTATAGTGAGTATCTGTTTGGTAATACCTCAATTTTATGTACTGCTGTCATGGGTTAGTGGTTAACTCACTGTGACTATAGTGCACAGGGTCCTGAGTTCAAGGGCTGCTTATTTTGTTGCTGGACAGAACAGCAGCTGTTGCATACAGCGTGATTAAGGCACTTTTAAGCAATTGTAACTAGGTTTGTGTGAGTTTGCGCGATGGTAAGCAATGCTAACTTCTGGTTAAATATGCTTACAGAGAGTTAGCTTCAATATTGCTTAACCTGTTTGCATATTACTTAACCAGTGCAAACGGGCTTAAACCCACTTACTACTGCTTAAATATGCTTACTCCTGCTTACTATTGCTTAATAGTGCTTACTTCCGCTTACCCCCACACTAATTTAGACAGAAATGTAAAATGATTGTTGGGAAGGTGGTGGATTTGGACACTCTATGGATTTATCATTCATTACACATTATCCCTTTGATTTGTATCCCTGACTCATGTGTACATATACTGCATGGGGCACTTGTGTTTATCTGTGGATTTTACATTATTATAATGACACCTCACATCTGCATTTAATGCACTACTCCAGTTCACAAATATATGTTATTTAGTAGGTTATGCAACAAAAAATATTGTTCATAAAGTGATTTTACATGGAAAATGGAATGTACATGAGTGAGATTCGAACCGGGAATGACTGCTCATAAGGTGAATGCTCTGCCCACTACACTATTGCAGTAGTGCTTCATTTCCATATATCTTGATATTTATCTTCTTGTGCCATTTAAGATACAGTATACATAGCTAAGCAATGGGCAAACCCACACACCTACGGTTAAATTTTATCTGTTTGATACAAAAAATAAATTGTTTATATTATTATATTTTAAATATTGCTCTTATAAACTTAGGGAGTATTGCTGCGGGTATGCAACCCCAATGAGTGGTCTCACTCATTGTACCAGCTAAACTGCAGTTCTTGACTGCAGGGGTGTGTATATTGTGAGAGCTCTGCTCTCAGACATGTCCCCTGCACTCCACGCTCCATGTCCATTTAGGAGCTCAGGCAGTGTGCATTCATTAATATGCATGGTGCGCTGCCATGTTGCTCCTAAACGGTCGCTTCCATACAGGACTAAGCTATTCCTGCATGGAAGATTACTGAATCCAGGGATAAGTCTACACTCAGCATCATTCACATCTCACTTGCATTTTCATCACTATCCTTACCTTATTAACTTCCCAGATTGAGCAAAGCAAGATATAAAACACTACAGTAGGTCAAATCTGATGCCATTATTACTTGTATATGTTAGAATATTTATTGCATTTTGTTATCTGTTTTTCTAATCCTGATAGGTCAACTGGTTTATGGACTACTTTTTTGAAACATCCCTGGCCATTTAGGAAAATGCACCAAATAAAATGAACACCAGAATATAACTGGTACAAGCAGAAGAAATTAACAAACAGCGAAATATGAGCATCACTAACAGACTTGAAAATATAAGCATGGTATATAGAAGACAATAAGCATATTTTAAGCATCATTATTGCACAGTACAAACAGTAGGTAAACAATGTATACATGAGCAGTATATTATTATAAGCAATAAGGGACCGCCATTCAGGATCAATTAAAATCTACAAACACAAAGGTGAAAAGAAGTTCTGAGGGGGATTCCCATAGATTGTAGCAGTTAACACTGCATGTGATCAACTGCATATGAATATAGCTCAAAATAAAAACCAAACGTGTGAGCACACCAACAAAGCTGAGCAGAGACAAATAAAGCATTATCTTACATTTTAAAAAGTTAACATTATATACAAGTTAAAATCACATGTCACTATTAAGCAATAAATCAAATTCAGTGTCTCTTAATTAATGCAGGCTTTAAAGAAACACTGGCATTTAACCCTGGATTTTTGTGGGCTTGTAGTGCTATTATCCATTTCACTTCTAAATTCTCAAGATAATTATTCACATCACCTCTTCTCATACCAGGTTTGACATGTTGGAGGACTCTGAAATAAAAAACATTGTGCCCTGTAGTGACAGTGTGTGCTGCCAAAGCCTTAGTATAAACACTGTTCCTTATATTACCTACATATTCCAGAATCATTTCCTTAAGCTGACATGTTGTTTTACCTACATAAAAAACACGACACTGTGTGCAAGTTGCTAAATACACTAAAAAAGTTGCTGTTACAGGTGGCAAATAGTTTTGGGGTAAATTCCCTCTTGGTAATGGGATAAACAAAGACTTGCTCTTTCATGATGAATGAACATGCTTTGCATTTCCCACAGGGAAAAGTTCCTGTTATGTGCACAGGTTCCACCCTTAAACACTTGGGACCATAATATAACTTCCTTTTCAAGCTCATATTGTTTCTGAAAATAAAGCTAGGACTATGTTCAACAACCTTTTTTATTCCATCATCAGTTAGTAAAATAGGCTATTTATTTTCTGATTATATCACTAAACTGATATATATATTGCTAGAAAAAGTAAAGAGCATCTTTGATTGTCCAGTTGTAGACCTAGTGTTACAGTGCTGTTTCCTATAGTCTGTATACTTGTTAGAAAAATATGGGGCCCCTTTATTACTTCTAAAAGTCTCTATGTCTATGGACATTACCTGTTAGCTTATCTGGATAGCTCCTATTTGAAAGGTTAGATAAGTAAGCATCGAGCAACTCAGTCATCTCAGTATTATTGGTATTGAGATGTGAAAGCCTTAAAGACTGTCCTTTCACAATGTTTGGAAAGATGTGCAACGGGTGCATACTGGATTTGTGCAATATATTTTTCCAGCATGCTTTCTTTCTTGAAATACTTAGTATCTAGTTTACCTGTGTCATTCTTGTATAAAGTAACATCCAAGAAATCTATAGAGATCATGGGCCATTGCATAACAAATCTAAGAAAGCTGGTAGTACTCTCAAGGTATGTAATAAAGTCTTTCAGCTGTGTATCACTTCCTTTCCACAAAAGAAAGATATCATCTACAAATCTACCATAATATATTACATTTTGCTGGTAGACATTATGACTTGGCACATGCTCTTCCTCCCACTGTGCCAACACTAAGTTGACATATGTGTTGGCACATGGGGTGCCTATAACTACCCCTTGTTTTTGCAGAAAGTAGCTTTCGCCAAAGAGAAATATATTATGGTTCAAGATCAATTCTAATAATGTACAAATCACAGTTATAGTATTGTGATTATACTGGCTGTGATGTGTCATATATAGCCTAATTAAATCTATCCCTTCTGTGTTTGGAATCACCGTGAATAAAGTCTTGATATCAAGAGTTACTAGCAATACTTCAGTTATATCCACATTTTCAACATTATCAACATAGATAAACAATGCTGTGTATCTTTCAAGACTAATGGGGCTTCCACTATTAACGGTTTAAGTATGTTTTCAACATATTCTGACAAAGGCTCAGTGGCCCAGCCTCATCCTGAGACTATCGGTTGCAAAGAGGTTTATCTAAGGTTTTATGGATCTTAGCTAGTCTATTAAAAGTGGGTATTAGGGGATGTTCCACCATAAAAGACTAATACCAATTCAAATCTAGCAATCCACACATCCGCAAATCATATAGGTCATCTCGAATAGTATAGATACTTCTATCGATAACTTGCTCATTTATTTTAATATAAGTGCTTTCATCCATTAACATTTCATTCATCCAGGATATATAATCTGTTCTATTAAGAACAACTACTGCTCCCCCTTTGTCAACCGGCCTGATACTAATGTTGTCAAGTATCTGCAGTTGTTTTATAAGCTAACAGGTAATGTCCATAGAGAAATAAAGACTTTTAGAAGTAATAAAGGGGCCCCATATTTTTCTAACAAGTATAGGGACTATAGGAAACAGCACTGTAACACTAGGTCTACAGCTGGACAATATAAGATGCTGTTTACTTATTCGAGTAACATATATCAGTTTAGTGATATAATCAGAAAAAAACTGGCCTATTTTACTAGCTGATGATGGAATAAAAAGGCTGTTGGACATAATCCTAGCTTTATTTTCAGAAACAATATGAGCTTGAAAAGGAAATTATACTATAGTCCCAATTGTTTAGGGGTGGAACCTATGCACAGAACAGGGAATTTTCCCTGTGGGAAATGCAAAGCATGTTCATGCATTACGAAAGAGCAAGTCTTTGTTCATCCCATTACCAGGAGGGAATTTACCCCAAAACTATTTGCCACCTGTAACAACAACTTTTTAGTGTATTTAGCAACTTGCACAGTGTCATGGTTTTTATGTAGGTAAAACAACACATCAACTTAAGGAAAGGGTTCTGGAACATGTAGGTAATATAAGGAACAGTGCTTATACTAATGCTTTGGCAGCACACACAGGCACTACAGGGCATAATGTTTTTTATTTCAGAGTCCTTCAACATGTCAAACCTGGTATGAGAAGAGGTGATGTGAATAATTATCTTGAGAATTTAGAAGTGAAATGGATAATAGTACTACAAGCCCACAGAAATCCAGGGCTAAATGCCAGTGATCCTTTAAAGCCTGCATTAATTATGAGACGCTGAATTTGATTTGTAGATTAATAGTGACATGTGATTTTAACTTGTATATAATGTTAACCTTTTAAAATGTTGGTTTTATTTGGATCTGAGGAAGCAGTAACCCCACGAAAGCGCTCATCCTTTTATAATAAAAGTTGTCAGAAAAAAGCTTTGGAATATAATGCTTTATTTGGCTCTGCTCAGCTTTGTTGGTGTGCTCACACTTTTGTTTTTTATTTTGGACTTCATTGTAGAAGTAAGCTACCTTTGGCAGGAGTGTTTGCTTTTTGTTTCACATATTAATATAGCTGTAATATAGTAAAAACATGTAGGATATTATTTAGATGTTGAATTTTTAAAAATGGTTGGGCCTGAGCTAAAAATAAAATCTGTGATTATACATTAAGAAAACAAAAGAATCACTTCATATCTGATTCTTGATACCCTTTCAAATAAATCCAAGAAAAACTTGGCATCCACATCCTTCACCTGAAACCATACCACAGAAAATAGCATCACATTTATATAAACTACTTTAAAATGTCAGATATAAATTGTGCCTTATCTATATAAATACCTATCGTTTTAACCCATCATAACCAGCTTCTAAAAAGACTCAAACCATTCATAATGGTTGGTCACCAAACAAAAATATAATGAATATTGGCTAATAGATTTTTTCTCTACTTGTTTAACTATTTGAAAGTTGTATTCAAACATAGCTCCTCAAACACTTCATTGATCACTATGTGATATCATACGTAATACCTTTAATCCAGACCAAGGCAGATAGATTAGCCTGCAAGCATGTATTACCTATATACAAACCAAACTAAAC
Source organism: Protopterus annectens (assembly GCF_019279795.1). Lineage (NCBI taxonomy): Eukaryota > Metazoa > Chordata > Ceratodontiformes > Protopteridae > Protopterus > Protopterus annectens. The sequence continues at coordinate 291,300,915 of NC_056744.1, forward strand.
ACCAGGGAGTCTGGATGTGCAATTGTAATGGACATGTCAGATGATTTCAATGCCATTAATTATCACATCATCATCATCATACAGATTCAAACAGTGTTATCTAATTGCTCTTTTTGTCCGGATCAGTATCTGCAAAATGGTCTTATAATATCTCTCTCCCCCATCTCCTATAACATAAAGATTTTAACAAGGGTAAGTGCTATGGTCCCACTGTTCAATTTTTTTTTGTCAATG
>NC_056744.1:291303648-291326148 GCF_019279795.1 Protopterus annectens
TTCCAACCGTGCAAGCAAACGGCAAACAGCCAAGCACATTGCCAAACAACAGTACTGTAGCAAAACATTAATGTGTCTGAGTAATAAACAAACAAGTGTGCATGCCACAAACACAGGCATTATGGGATCCATTTGTCATATGACATATGCCATGACACAAGCAACACAGATGGCATATCAGGTGTGACATGATCCAAACAGAAAGAATGTGCATCACACATACATACACAAATGGCATGGAATATGAAGTAAATGTTGAAACATATATGAGTAATGACAGTTAAGGAATGCAAGCCTGTTCATAGGCAGGAAGCATATACATTCCTGGGTAATGCACAACAAAGTACAACATGAGCAATTATGGAATCAAATCAGTTACCCAACATGGTTGCACAAGGTCATATTGTACCAGCAGACCTAAATAACAATGATGATAATGTAGAAAAAGGTAAACATACATGCAGCATAGGCCATATCTATGTGAAACATATAGGTGAAAATGATAAGGCGGGAGGAAGATGGACAACACAGGCTCACATCAGTAAGGAAATGCCAGCAGGAGAAAGCAGCCACAGAATAAGGCAGAACAACCTTAGCTAACAACACAAGATGAACTACAAGTCTTCACAAAGTACATTGAAGCAAATGGCTAACATCTGGCACATGGGCATAATGGACTGGTGATGGATATAAAGGAGTCTGTGTACAAATGGCACAAAAAACACAGTAATATACAAATTAAACAACAATTTGCATAGGAACAAAGCAAAAGTAGTTTTGAATATCACATAACATATAGACATATGTGCTGCCATTCACACATAATGCAACTGGTGTCACAATTGCCATTCTTGACATAAATAACATCATACTTGTGTATGACTGAACGAAGTACAGTTCTGTGTTCACAATTACAGCACCAAAAAATAGAATAAGTGCATGTAACCGGCCATATATTACAAGAGCCGTTGTTTGCCAGTCATAACATGGTCATACACATGTACAGCCATGAAAATCATTGCATATGTACTACAAATGCATACACATAGACATGTATGCAAATCTGTGTATGCATGTCATAATAGAAGCTATTATCCAAAAGATAAGCTATTGACATATGCAAGATACGGATAAACAAGGGAGTCAAGAATGTTGCTAAACAAAGTATCATCTTCATAAATTCTCTAATGGACCAGTGAATGTCAATACAGTAATACAACATGGCACAATATTTGTTTGCACATGCCAGACACAAAGTCATTGTACCAGTCTGACAGCATGACACAGCAATATTACATAAATTACAAAAGCAAGGACATTTCATGTTGAACAGACATAAGACAGCAACAATCAATTCAGAAATGGGTGCAATATATCCACAAGGAAAACATGTGCAAATAAACACATCACACCCTTCACTGTGTTATGTGAAAACTATGGAGATACTATAGTAAGTGCACTGCTGTCATCCCACCCATGTATATATCAGAGCAAGACAAGTGGAACAACTAGTCTTGCACCCCAGTTGCATTATGCTAATTGTATCAGATATATCTGTCACATACATGGAGAGAAACTTTTGGACATAACAATATTATTATACACTGCGAACACACGAGTACACACAAACACAGATTTAAGGAGTAGCACCCACACCCATATGTAACAGTGTATGCGGTAATGACAGCATGATCATGTAAATAATAGTGATTGCTACATATGTCAGTTTGTAATGTGTGTCATACTGCAGCAGAAAGATAATGTACACATATGACATAATATGTGCAATATATATTTTAGCATATGGCAGAAAAGCATGACATCAATATGGGATGTGTGCACAGTTGTGACTAGACTGCAAATACTTGGATATGGAAAATACTATCATACCAGCATTACAAACATGTATTACACAGACAATACTTATGGTCCTGAGGGTCCACCCTGATGGGGTCAAACATCATAAAAGATCTCTCTTGTAAACTCCCAGGTTTCTCATTTGTGTGTGGAAGATGTCTGTCTGTATGTCCCAGATCTGGTCCAGAAAATCATTTGTAAGCTGTGGTGGTGGATATCTTCTACTATGAGCAGCAGGAACAATGGTATATGAGGGTTCTGGCCTGTCATCGGCATCATTGTCCACATCATAGTGATCATCCTAGTCCTTGGGTTCTGAGTTGGCTTGCAGTGGGCTGGCACTTTGTCGGCATTGGTGTCTGATTTGGTTAGCTGGCATGGGTTCCATGCTACCTCAAAGTTTAATACAGGAAAAAATAATTATACATATGTAATAGGTATTAACTGAAAACCAATTACTAAATCACATGTCATACAATCTTACTCACTCCATGTGGTCACTATTATAGATGTGATATTATACTACTGTATAACCTTATCCAACTCTAACAATATATGTGATGTATGGCATAAATTCAATCCATACTAATGTACAGCATTGTGTGTAATGTGCATCACAGTCATAAGCTAACATGTCTGTAATACAACACAATCAGATATGCACCTACATAATGATAAAGAGAGTATATAATATGTGATCAACATCATAAAAACATGTGAAAAGTTTGATCAAAGTATATCACAATACAGTACATTTGTCATTACACCACAATTGTCAGTAGATATAGCACATAGGATATATTTATATATTGTATAGCAAAAGCCACAAAGCTTTGATAAAAGCAAGTGTACTGTCATGGTTATGCAATATTCTCAATGTCCTAATATTCATATATTGATGACATGAATAGAAGGCTATGTATAGAACAGTGCACCCATCATATGTTGTCATGATGTTACTCCAGTATATTACATGAAAGCAGTTCTCAGTTTTTCAGGTATTACGTGTTCATTTACTGACATAGCCACCAGTATGTATGCAAAACACAAGTGTGCACAGCGGTTTACCATCAAAATCTCAGAAGACAGTTACGCGAACCTTGCAAGATCGAATGTCACTCTTTCAAGGTTTAGTAACATCAATTTTTAAATGTTTGAATCTACAACAGTGAATGCACACTAGCATTCACTGTTGTGGATTTGTCATTTTGAATGGAGATTGCACTACAGTGGGGATTGAGAAATCTACCCTTTCCCTCACTGTAGTGCAATCTTAGAGTTTGTATATATAAGTAGAAGGGGGTGAGGGGGGTGCAGCCACCACATGGGAGTTGTGGGGGGAGGGCAGAGGGCACAGACCACCTCTGTAAAATGTTAGCAGGACATAAGTGGTAGGTTCAGTAAAGTTGACATTGCTGACTGTCGCTTTCTTAAATTACCACATTCAATGTTGTGATCATTCAGAATTTGGATTTTACTACTTTTTAATTCTGATAAGTAATCATTCACACAAGTGTGTTGCAAGATTTTGTACAGCTTGACATTGAGTCCGTACCCTTGGGAATATAATCCTTAATGTAGTCCAACTACCATATAGACCATACATCAATATTAATCATAGATTCTTACAACAACTCTTAAACATGCATCACTATTCATTACTAAATGTGTGCCTCACATATTTATGTTGAGCTGTCAATAGGAAATTTATATTTCCACTAGAACGTATCATTGGGTGTAATTAATTTGTCATATTGACATTCCATGAATAAAATATGTGTTCAAAATATATTGTAAGATTAACGATCAATGGTGAGGTGAGCAATGCAATGTGGTTCATGGTTGACATCACAACATCTTATAACTGGAATGGAATTTAAAAGTTTAGAACAACTGCACAATCATAAGCACAGTGACAGCATCTTGTATGACACACATACATAATTGCCCCTCAACAAATTTATCACTGTCACATTTGTATTATGCTTATACATGCACCATCATTTGTACCACTAAACACATATAATGATAATCATGAATATACTATGCAACTCCTGAGACATACAAGAAAAGCACTACAGTTACAGAAAATAGTATATAATGTTGTGTGAAACAAACCATCACAGTACAGATATATGGCATTGTAAGACAAGTAAAACTTGAAATAGATGCCTGCGAAAGTCTGACAACAACATTAAGAATGTCAAGACATAAGACGACCATTTATTAATAAAACACGCAGGCTATGCATAACATATAATTCACTGATAACCACAATAGCAATATATGCAACTTAGATGTGAAGCATTCAAGGCAAAATCAATATGACAGTTAAACAGAGATGTCTTTCATTTTGGTTCTATCAACAAACATTGCATAAACTCAAGTAATCCAAAAATCAGGTAGATAACTCATAAGACAACATTGAACATAAACTTATGCACATGTTAATTTTATTTAAATAAATCTGTTAAGTACTACACTTTCCATGCAGATGCATTCTAGGAAGTCTGATATAAATATTAGCATGCCTGAAAGCCCTAAGAATGCACATTTAAACCTTAAGCTCTAACTATGTTAGGAGTATTTATGGAGAAATACAGCTGGATAGCGACAATGCATATCTGTCTGTCAGTGCTGCTTCTCAGTCCTTTGCATATGCTCTATGTACAACACACTGTTTTGGACATGGTCTTCATCAGTTGTAAACAGGAAAGGAGGATGTGTTACAGTGACAGAAGGATTGTTTCATGACAGTATATAATTACTGCTATGATCTCAAAAGAACAATGAAAAATAGGGAGTATTATACAGTATGTCATCTATGGTGGACTTGAAATACAATATCAAATTTTACACATTCAGTTATTGCTGTGCTATTCCCAATGTGGCATGCATATGAAGAACCAAAATTCAAACCTACTGCTGTCACCCGTGTTTGTACTACAAACCATAACACTACCTGCCTAGATAATTGCGCTTGTCTCTGGTAGCATAGATTGATGGATGTTAACTTACATCCATGCATATGCAGGGAAGAATTACACACATTAAAATGCAAAATGCAAAGTTGTGTGTGTGTGCGTGTGCGTGTGTGTGTGTGTGTGTGTGCATGTGTATTACATAAGAAGCAAAAGAAAATACAAGTGGTGTCATGTGGTGTGGATGTGAAGAACAAATATATGCAATCATGGCTGTATGTCATCACATTGCTCACAGCAATAACACACACCTGGAACACTTCAGAGTACCTATTGTTATAGTTTGCAGCAAAATATTTGCCTGCACCTGAAACACATAAATTGACATTAAATTAATTATTCAGCTGGGGGATTTAAAAAATACACTTACAGTTTTGGTAGTACGGCAGTCAATGATAAGAAGTGATGGGCTGTAACATAATGTGTAATTCAAACTGAATAGGTAACATATGTATGTATTGCCTATCATTTATACATAAATCATTAAGAGAAGTATTATGTTTACTTTGCAGATAATGGAGATATGCATAGTTATCAATAGCTCTGTAGGCATCAATGCACTAAGGCCATGCTAGATGTATAAAAATCTGTGCAGCATAACTTACCAACCAAATACAGATCGCCCAAATGTGTTATTCAACAGGAAATGCCATCCTGCCAAGATATCATCCAAAAGAGGCTGCAATGAGATTCAAACCCATACATACTCATAAAGAATTTACATCAGCCTATTGTTTAAACATTTGAGCTAATATACACTACATGTTGCTTAATGATGTACAACTCTGTGGAACAATGATGGAACATGCATTTATTCACCTAGCTAGCATGTGTGGGCATACTGAGTTTAACTTGTCATAGTTTCAAAACAAAACATTAAGAGGTAATTTTGAAAAAGAAAAAGCTGTTCATGGCATTAGTACACAACCGTGAGATTCGGGTCTATATTAAATCAGCGAATGCTTAAAATAGCGAACGCTGATTTATTGACCCTTTAAAAGTGAAACCTTGAAATCCTGAAGGCACGGAACAGCGTTTTTTTTCCAGAGAAAAAAATCGCTGGGACATTTTCGGGACTTTGCCATTTCCTCCACTGTGGTGCAATCTCGGAGTTGGTATATTTAAGTAGGGGGGATGTGGGGGACACAGAATTCCACATCAGGGGTTGTGAGGGGCAAAGCCCCCCACTTTATTTAGTGTTTTGAACTTTTTTTTTTGTGTTGTGGGACAGCGAATTTTTTCGCTGGGAAAAAAATCGCTGTTCTGTGTCTTCGGGATTTCAAGGTTTCGCTTGTAAATGGTCGATAAATCAGCGTTCGCTATTTTTAATGTTTGCTGATTTAATATAGACCCTGAGATTCAATGTCACTTGTCTCCACATACAGTGGTAATCCTACAGCCATAATGTGGTATAAGAATTATAGATCCACAGTTCTTGTACGTGCATTGTGTTTGCAAGACCCAAACATATTTCAGATATGCAGACCTGCAGTGGTCTTACTTTCATATGTGTTACTCAGCATTTACACATATAGAAGTATAGTGTATGATGTTTGTAAACGCTTTCCAGATAAAGAAGAAATGCATAGTCATCCACAGCCCAAGTGTTATAGGTGTTGATGAAGCACGGCCATGCTGGATGTGTAAAAATCTCTACTGCATAAGTTACCAAACAAACAGGTCTTCAATATGTGACATGCAATATTAGGAGTCACTGCCAACACTTTCAAAAATAAACTACAAGGGGATTTGAACCTAGAAGTAGGAGAACAGCAGTCATTTTGCCAGACTGCTTAACCATGTGAGCTAAGGGATATCACAATTTACTTTATGTTATAAAAGCAGATATTATAGAACAACAGTAATAGTTATATGTGTTTGGTTGCTATTAATGCACAGTCCTAATCAACAGTCCTTTATAATACATACACACTGGCCCAGTGTAGTTGTGGATAACCTCAGAATGCATCGATATAGAAATGTTAACTTTAATGTCTGGCATTTAAATTTCTCCATATAAACTACTACTATTACCAGTTTAGGTACTCATGGAATATGCCTGAAACATAGAGTCACAGAAACAGATATGCTTACTAGTTTCATATATGATAATGTAGGTGTTAAGGTGTGGATTTTGTAGCTTACTATAGTCATCTGCTAGCTGACACTGGACCTCTCCAACCATTTGGTAAAGATCCTCTACATCCATCTGATGTAGGTCATAATAGTAGTGGCAGACCACCACACCAGTCTGGTAGATCTCAGCCTGTCTGCTGTGCTCGCAATTTGGTTTCAGATGTAAATCACTGCAAAGTTCTCAGGTATGCTTGCACCCTCTGCTCATGTCCAGCATAGACAGTGAGCATCTGGGTGGTCTCCTCTTCTGGCCAGTTCAGCACCCAGACACACAAAAACCTCCACTTTGTCAACACCCTCACTATTCCTGTTGAAAGTTGTTGAAAAACTCCTTCCAAAAATGCTAACTGAGGTCCCACTCATTTCACAGGTAGCAATGGTATGAACAGCAAATATACATTGTTATATGTTAAAGTCGGCACATAGAGGATGGTAGCAGACAATTAGAGCTTATTGAGACCATCAGGAATGCATTACAGTTGTCCTCATTTAATGATACCTGTAGCGTACTTGTGCTGAGCACCTTACACTTATGCCAAGCTATTGGTTAATGTGCCGAGTTTCAAGAACTTATTCAGATGTTTGCAAATGAGATTCCAAAACACTGAATACTAATGAACCTCATTAATTATGTATGGTGCACTTAGCTAAATGTACTCTAAGGTATAGCTGATTTACAGCTAGCTTCAAAAGGTAACCTGTCAACTGCTTGCTTTGTTGTAGTGGAATACATAGCTATTATCACATAACTATGATGTCATTATTCTGTATAAATCAACTGAAACGTTTTCATATGTATGTTTTTGGAAATTGTCCACATTACAATATGCCTTTCCATAAAGGAGGAGGTTAGAAGTAAGCAATATGCATACATCTGGGTAAATGTCCTTTAGTGACTAGGAGAGTTCACCCATATGCAGTTGTACGGATAAAAAGGAACTAGCACTGGTGAGCTACAGATACAGAGGGAATTAAAATATATCTGTGGTTATTTCAGAATAACCTGTAGTGTTTGTCATTTGTTTACAGAAACCAACAACTTACTAGGTTTCCATATGTCATGTCTTCAGTGACTGATTTATGGATACTCTCTGATGCTTAGTTATTCAGTGGTATTCATGAGTGCATTCAATCCGATGCAGGCAACATTAACAACCCTTTGAATGTACACAGTTTCTCATGGTTTTATGTACCCATGACTGCATAACAGTTCATTTTAATATGCTGATATAGTTTTTCCTGTTTCTATATAAATTCCAGTATGTGTGTTTTGTACCATGTAATGACATTAGAATTCGATTAGGATGTGTGTCACTGACTGAGATAATATATGAGATGCATCCTACATTCTTAAGGAAGACATGCTATTTGTGTTCAGATGTACATGTAACTGTGGCATACCTCTCAAATTATTGACCCTACAAAGCTGGACAGAGCCGCAAATAACAGGGTGACCAAAAATAGGGACATATTTTAAATATTGTTTTTATAAACTTAGAAAGTTGCTAGAATAACACGGTTTCTATTAGCATGTATTTTCTGAAGGATATGAAGACTGAAGCTTAAATGTGCGTCACTATTTAATGACTTCAATCCCCCGTGATTTGTCAGAAACCATAGAAATTTTATGAGGAAAGGACTAAGCATATGAACCAAAAATCTGAACATTCTGCAAAAATCTGGACAGTTGAGAGGTATGAACTGTGGCAACAGTATTACATGCTACAGTTCTGGGTTTGTAGCACATTAGTTATGTGTTGGGCACTTGTTATAATACCCACTGAGATAGGTCAATATCCCCCTCTGTATATGTGATCTGTACACAATTAAATGGACAGATGTGCTGATGTTGTTAACCCATATAGATGACTTATTCATTCACATTAACAGAACATAGCAGTGTTATACATAACAGGGATTGTTTTGCATAGCTACATACTGTGAGAGGTTAGCCTTTCAATTGATGTATGATTTTAACATTATCATGTCAATATATAAAGTCTAAGATGTACATATTACCCTGTCTTCCAGCTGTCAATCAGAAATAAGGGAGACAATTTCTCACACACATGGAATGATATAATAATCAAGGAGCTGTGCCAGCAAAGGTGTAACCTTTTTAGATGGGTGGGCAATATTGTCAGGAGGACTCAGGTGTGGACAGACCTGACAAACATGATCAATGCTGCCAGTGGTCACAATAGCTCCACGGAGGTCTGTCAGTGACATTGCTCTGACATGACCCTCCATGCAGCTAACTGACTCCGCCACTATGACAGGGCTAGAATTGCCACTGTAGGTGGGCCACCATTTCCTCCGCCAGATGAGATAATGATGTTCCTGGCTTCATAATGTCTCACCAGCCAGGAACATCAGATACCCAGGAAGATACTGAAACAGGTGTTTCAGCCCATACAGGTATATCCTACATTCACAAACACTGCAGCATACACCATGTATCATTGTAAGACATTAATTCACATTTAGTACCATATTGTTATATTTGTGTTACAGCACCAGAAGTATGCTGTGAACATGAAGGCACACCTAATGTGGATGTAAGAGTTATAACCAGTAATCGCTGCAATACAGTACATACATATCACTCTCAGCAACATGTGTGATGCTGTGTTTTTTAAATTCACAGGTCCTTTTACATCAGCACAGCACAACATATGCCATGTAAATGTCTTTGTATCCTGTTAGTGTAATCCATAGCTGCTGTCTGCCTCTGATCCATGTCATGACTGTGGAGTATACTTACATGTTCATGATTTTGTGCCATTTTGACCTAGAGAAACATCTTTGCAAGACATGGGCCAGGAAGCTACAAGTACAGACCAGGTAAGTTTGTTCATCTGGCTGATATAATGCAGCTCTATTTAGCACACCTGTGATCTAGAGTATTAATGTATTGTTCCCCACACAGGTACATCTGGCTGACATGTGCATCAATTGTTACATAAGTTTCTCAGTATCCTGTCAGCGTGGTCCATAGCTGTCTGCCTCTGCCTCATGTCATGACTGTGGAGTATACTCACATGTTGATGTTTGTGTGTTTTGTTATACTATAGAATCTTTATTATGACAGATGATATGCTCCCCAAGCAAGAAGGACATAGCTGGTAAGGCAGTGTATCCATTTGCTATATTTTACTATGAATAATTTATTTATTTATTTTATTTTACATTTGTTGACCAGGATAGTCCAACTGGATACATGTCCATTTTCAGCGGAGGCCCGGGGAGAAAAGCTCCAACATAGATACATTAGAGAAATGTTACATATAGTAAAATATTTATGAGAAAAAATTTACAGACTTGTTCAAACATGCTAGATATAACTATAACAAATACAGAAATTCTATTACAGACTTGTTCAAACACGTTAGCTTAAGATATGACAAATACAGATTATGAGTTTAGTTTCTGTCCATAGATCCTGTTGGGATTACAGGCCCCATACCTCAGGTAAACATTTACAAAATGATGTTCAGAATAATAAAGGCATCTATTTATAGCCAGATTCAGTCAAACAATTATAGAGTTAGATCATTCCCATAATTAAAAGGTTTAGTTTCTCTACTAGAGTGAGCCAGAGGATGCTTGTACCCTAATTTAAAGGAATGAGCTAACCAGGGCTGGAGCATGGACAAAGCCAATGTGATTTGAAATGAAGTTTTAGACTCTTTTTGAATTGGGCTAAGGAGGTAGTAAGAGTAAGGTTGGGAGGGAGGGAGTTCCATATTTTACCTATGGCATTAGCGAACATAGAATCACCATCTGAATTATAGGATTTGATTGTTTGGACAAGCAGTCTATTTGATGAGCAGAGTGAGCCTAGATTGCTGAATGGGACGATTATATTTTTCAGTGCAGGGGAGTTGTCTGGTTGTTTGAGAATTTTAAATGCTTCTATAAGTTGGTTTAGCTGGAGGAGGCTAGGCAGTTCTATCCAGCCAAGGTTTTTTAAGTGGTGTGTCCTATAGGGCATGCCAGTTCCAAATCTGGCGATATGATTAAAGCAACTGGAGAGTTTGTTATGGTCAGATTTGCTAAGGTTAGTAAGCACAGGAGAGGTGTAAAGAAGGGTAGAGAGAAGATGCGAGCAGGCAATGGTTGCTCTAGCCATTGGATTTAGGAAGGATTTTATCCTATACAGTGACCCAAGTTTCTTGTTTATGGATTTAATGGTTTGGTTAACATGCATGTCAAATCTAAGATTAGTATCAATAGTTACTCCTAGTAGTTTTGTATAGGGGTCTGGGGAGATGATAGTGCCATTATTAGATTTTATGGTAAAGGATGCTGTAGAGTATTTATGAGGGGAAGGGAAAATTACTAGTTTGGTTTTGTTTGGGTTTAAGATGAGGCAGCGATCAGAGAGCCAGTTTTCAACTTTGCTGAATATATACTGGGTTGTTGATAGTAGGTTTATTGGAGAGGTGTCAGAACATACCAGTGTAGATTCCTCTGTGTATTGAATGCAGGTAGCATCTGGGATGGCTGTATGGAGATAATTAATAAAGACTGAAAAGAGAAGAGGTCCTAATATGGAGCCTTGGGGAACTCCTATGGTATTAGGTAACAGGCAAGAGAGCTTGTTCTGCCATAGTACTGCTTGTTGTCTACCAGTGAGGTAGGCATGGAATCATTGGAGAGCTTGGTTATCTAAGGATAAGGTTTTCAGTGTGTGGATGAGTAGCTAATGGTTAACCATATCGAAAGCTTTGGACAGGTCCAGAAAGAGGGCTGAAGATATTTTGTTGTTATTCCAGTTTTGGTTAATGACATTGGTAAAAGAGAGGAGGCCAGTAGATATACTGTGTTGGGGTCTAAAACCATGTTGTGAGTTGGTCAGGAATTTATTCTGAATGAGATAGTATAGGAGTTGTTTGTGCACACACTTCTCCATGATTTTGGCAAGTAGTGACAATATGGCTATAGTTAGATAGTTCTGTAGATGTGCTGCCTTTATGGAGTGGTATAGCATAAGATATTTTCCAGATTGAGGGGATGGTGGCTTCTGTGATGGTTCTGTTGATTAAGATAGAGATGGGGAATGCTATAGCATCTGCAGATTTTTGCAGCTATTCAGCTGGGAGAAGGTCGGCTGAGAGGGTAGTTGGCTTTAGTTTTTTCAGTAAGGATCGGATGAGGGATGTTGAGACTGGTTGGAGGTTAAAACAGAGTAGCGAGTTGGGTATAGGATCATTAACTATAGAGCCACTAGAAGTAAGTTGGTTGGCAAGGGAATGGATAGTCTCTGTAAAGAAACTATTGAAGGTATTTGCCACTTCTTCAGATCTTTTATGACAGGACGCTGCTGGGGTAGGAGTGGTGGAATAATCTGGGTGGAGAAGATTATTTATACTTGCCCAAAACTTTTGAGGGTTATTTTGATGTTTCTGTTGTAGATTGCAGAAATTTGTTTTTTTGTCAAATATGATGGCTTTTTTAGTCTCATTCCTTACCTGCTGGAAATTAATGTGGTCTAGGGGGGCTTTAGTAGTACTCCACTTGGTCCATGCTTTATTTCTGAGTATGACTTTAGATTTGGAGTCTTTTGAAAGCCATGGGGCAATTTTTGTTTTAATTCTGATTGACTGTTTCGGAGCGTATCAAGTATGTTTAGGAATTTAGTATTAAAGTATACTACTGCCTCATCAAGGGGAAGGTGTTTTACATCTGACCAATTACATAATTTGAGTTCTGTTTGGAATTTTGTGGGGTAGAAATTCTTCTTGTTTCTGACAGACCTGTAGGTTGGCAGATGAGTGCTGACTGCCTTGTATTTAATTATGTATGTGAGGAGGTGGTCACTAAGGTTGTTGGGAAGGACCCCTGACATGTACATAAGGGGATGACTATTGATACGTATCCAGTCAAGGATACTCTCTTTTTGGTTAGGTTTACCTATTCTGGTGGAGGAAGATATGATCTGTGAAAATCCATGGAGGTTAATATGGGTGGAGGTGGAGTCTGATGAACATGAGTTCCAGTCAATATTAAAATCCCCCAGAACAATAATTTCTTGAGGATAGTTGGTAGATATCCAATTAAGAATGTCTTCCGGGGTGTCAGAGTTGTTGTCAGGGAGGTGTAAATACCAATTATATTTAAACTTTTGTGTATATTAAGTTGTAGTTTGATAGACAGTATTTCAGCATTGGAGACATAGGGTGGTTGAATGGGGTCGACTGTAACATTAACTGTGCTTTTATATAGCACAGCTACCCTGCCTCCCTTTCTAATAGCACAATCAGCCCTGAGTAAATTATACCCAGGTGGCAAGATCTCATTACTTTGGTTGATGGCTTTAGTCAGGTTTCTATTCGACACAGTATATCAGGGAGCTAAACTGCTAATAGGGCATGTAGGTTATGTACCTTGTTGTTTAGGCTTCTTATATTTAGATGGCAGGTCAGGAGGGAGTTAGATGGCCTGTGCATAGATAATGGGCTAGCACAGCCTGGGGCAGAGGATGGTCCTAGCTTAGGGTGGATGTCTCCATCCCTTGTTAGATTTTTTCGTAAGTTAGCTAATAACTTCATGAGTTTATATAATAGCTTTTGGTAGTATTTGGATTTAGGGCGAACTTGTTTTGACCTGTTAAGATAAAGGTTGCTAGGGGTTGTTGTGTTAGAGGCTGGATAGTAAGTAGAGTGTTCTGAAATGGATGGGGCTAAGGGGGTGCTGGTTTGGTATTTAGAGTAGTGGAATCCTAAGCATTGCTGGTTTTCATAAATGGTAAGGAGGTATGGTATAATTATAAGGGGTAGCATGAGAGATAGGGTCTTGAGTTTTACCGTTAAAATAGTGAGTGAGACAGTAGTCATTGCCATAGAGAGATATTACTGGTATAATTGGTAAACAGTGGGAAGAGCAGGGGGGACTGATATTTAGGCAGTATCTTTGTTTGGCTAGGATATGGGATAGGATATTACCAATATCATTGATAAGTAGTGGGAGGGGCGGGGAGGCTGATATTTAGGCAATGTCTTTGTATGGGTAGGATATGGAAGGGGTGTGGTTTTATTATTATAAATGTAGCAGTACCGGGGGTGGGTGGAATTTGGGGCCAGGGTGGGGCACGTAGCGAGCCCGAGAGGAGTGGGGTTAAACCAATACCAAAAACTTTCCAAGTGTCAGTGAATACAAAATAAGTATTTAGTAGAAATTGCAATACTTATATGTGGTTCACCAAGCATTTAATTATTCCATCTACGTACAGATAAGTTAATCTGCTATATACACCAGTACTGTCTAGGAGAGTTGTTATAATCAGTTGGATTAGGTGGTAAACTACCGTGCTATAAACCCAGTATGCTTGCTTTATATTTTTTAATTTAAAGTACCTAAGGATTAACCTTGGCAGACGTTACTGTTTGGAGTGGCAGGGATGGTTTTAGCTTGTCCGCACACTCACGGAGGGAACAGCAACCTCCTGTGTAGCAGTTTTCCAAAGTTGTAGCCAAGTGGGGAGTATAGAGATAGAACCTGAATAAGGATACAGCAGTTAACACAAGTGCTCACTATAGAGAACTTCTATCTTGCTAAACATACTGAAACAATTATGCAGTCAATTGCTTTATACAGGATATTCAGTCGCAAATGTAATGTGAAATAAAATACTTCTATCAGACATGAGCGTTCTACTCCATGATGTTAACCATAGTCACCAGTGAAGTTTGTAACCCCCACGCTGTGCCTGTTTTAACTACTTTTAGGTAACAACATACACCAGTCTAATAACATTAAGCTCTCCAAAATAATGCCACAGAGGTTGTTACTATATTGCCCGACTACTGTAGGGTAGTAAATGGCAGTCGCTTATGTGTAACACAGCTTATTTCAACCTTGGGAGCAATTATTACATATTAAGTGTAAATGGGTTCAACATACTGAAACACTGCAAAAAACAACAACCCTTGTAGTTTAACCAACACTATTGTATCTGAACAGGCTATCGCCGAGAGATATACACAGAAATAATCACATTTAACAGCAGTGTTTACATACCCTATTTTAAAGGCATATGACTGGGTCCAGAAGCACAATAGTTTAAAAAATGGCGGTATCTGCAGGGAGATTAATAACTTCGCAAAAGTAGGAGGTATGGGGGAGGAGTTTTAAGGCAGCAGAAACCAACACCAAAAACTTTCCAAGGGCTGGTGAATACAAAGTAAGTATTTAGTGGAAATTGCAATACTTATATGTCGGAGCGGGGTTAAATCAACACCACAAACTTTCCAAGGGCCGGTGAATACAAAGTAAGTATTTAGTGGAAATTGCAATACTTATATGTGGTATATAAATGTGTAATATAATTACATCTGTGCTTTTCATTAGTACTGTGGCCTTATTCACCTGCATAGGACACCTGCACTTTGCACATCATCCTGGTCCATCTGGTATGCATCTATCTTATTGCTGTATGTTATACCTCAGGTGGAATGCTACATGATGGTGGCATTTCAACCCTCACTTATAGGTTCATAGGTTCATAGGTAGGTACTAGGCTATCGGCCCAAGGGCCTACGTAAGCCTAGCCAGCAAGGTTCCATAGCTTATGCAATCAAAGAAAGTTATTTTCCTGTGTCACTGTCCAGCAGAGACACAGAAGTGATCCCCAGGATGTATTTCCTATTTCCCATCCACTCATCAAGATTTTTCTTGAAGAGTGCTAATGAAGAACTTTGCTTGACATAGATGGGTAGCTTGTTCCAGAGTATAGGAAGTCTCTGGGACAGGAATCTATCCCTCCAGCGTGTCCTGTTTATTGTGGTGACAAGGTTTAGGTCCCTAGAGTGTGTAGCTCAGAGGGATTGGGATTTATTTAGGTGTAGCATGTCCAACAGCTCTGGGTTTGACATAGCTTTATATGTTAGGTAGAGATCACCTTGGAGTAGGCGATATGCTACTGAGTAAACCTGGAGTTTTTTAAGGCGGTCAGTGTAGGGCATTTGTTTGAGACCAGTAATCCTCTTTGTGAGGTACTTCTGTGGCCTTTCCAGCTGCTGCAGATGCCTTGTGAGGTACATTCCAAAAGGAGCGTTGTACTCTATAATGCGTCTAATGAGTGATGAGTAGAGGGGAACAATGACCGCTTTTTTCCTGGATGAGAACCCTTTTATGATGAGGTGTGCCATGTAGAAGGACTTCCTGACTACTGTGGCGATGTGACTATCAAAGGAGAGACTATGTCCACATGGGTCCCAAGGTCTCTTATCACGCATTCGGTGTTAAGTAGATTGCTGCCTATGAGGTCGTTCATGGGTACACAGTTTTTACCAAAGGGGATGACACTGCACTTTTTGGCATTGAGCTTGAGGCCATGGCTCTGACACCAGGCATCTGGCTCAGTGAGGCCCTTCTGTAGGATGTCCACATCATTTGGGGACTTGAATATGGCTCCTAGTTTGCAGTCATCTGCGAACTTCATTAGCTAGAGGCCTTCTGTGTTAGCCTGTACTTCAGAGAAGTAGATACCAAACAGGAGAGATCCCAGGATGGAACCCTGTGGTACTCCACTTGTCACTGCTTTGAGGTCAGATTTGGAGTCAGCAACTTTTACAGTGTGGGTTCTGTCAGTGAGCCAGTTGGCAATCCATCTTGTGACATAGGGATTTATACCTAGTATAGTGAGTTTAGCCATAATTCCAGAATGGGGGATGGTGTTGAAAGCCTTAGCGAAGTCAAGATAGGCTGTGTGAACCACCTTACCCTCATCCACAGCTTTGGTGACTGCCTCAAAGAAGTTGATCAAGTTCAGGAGGCATGATCTGCCTTTCACAAACCCAAAATGGGTGGGATCCAGAGTTTGGAGGTTACCAATGTCTTTGTTTATGAGTTCCATGATGATACGTTCCATGGCCTTGCAGACCAGGCTCATCAGGCTAATAGGTCGATAGTTCCCGGGATCAGTGGTGGCTCCCCCTTTGTGAAGTGGGATAACTGTTGCTGCTGTTCAACCAAATACCACAAAAACAGATGATTTAGCGCTTTCATTCACTATTTTATTCCGTGAACTTCATCAGAAAGGTTTTTTTTGGTTGAACATTTGGATCTGATACATTTTTTTCAGTGTGTTTTGTGTGTCCAGTCTTTGGAAAATAACTGTTGCTGTGTGCCATTCAGTGGGCACAAAGCCTGATGCGAGGCTATTATTGAACATGGTGCTTAAGTGGGGAGCCAGTTCATTCTGAAGTTCATGCAAAATGCAGCCTGGGATGTTGTCCGGTCCCATGGATGCTGTGTTTTTGGCTTTAGAGAGTGCATTTTTTACTTGCATAGTTGTGATTACAGGGACTCTGCATTCTTCCTGTATAGATATGGGCCCTTTAGGGGGTGAGAGGGGGGTAAAGTTAGCACTGAACCAATCTGTCAGGATGTTGGCAATATCAGTTGGTTCTGTAATTTTTGTGCCTTTGTGCTGTAACTCAGAGCAGATCTGGGTGTTGCCATCTAGATTCCTGACATAGCTATAAAATGATTTGTGGTTGTTCTTGTATTTAGTGGCAATTTTGTTTTCGTAGCTAGCTTTGGAGCATCTTATAAGGGATCTCAGTTTCTTACTGAGGCTGACCAGGGAGCTCCTCCACTCATGGGATTTTACTCTCTTTTGCAACAGTTTCTTCCTTCTGTTGTACAGTTTGTTTATGGCAGGGGACCACTAGATTGGCTTCCTTTTTTTGGAGGATAGCATCTTGGTTCTGTTTGGGATAGCACGATCCATGCACTTGTGTAAGTGCTTATAGAGTGCATTTGTGTAGGATTCAGCAGTTGTAACTGTATTGTCCATCTGCATGGGTGTCATGAAGTTCACCACTTCTGTCTTAACTGTGGTTTCCTTAATGGGGGGTGGGGGCGGGATGTGGATATCAAGGGTGGTAAGCTTATAGTCGGATCGGACCAACGAGGAGTTGACTTCAGGTGTGGAACACCGGTCACTCATATTGGTAATGACTAGGTCTAGGATATTGTTCCCCCTGGTGGAGGTGTGGATAAGTTGATCTAGGGCATTGGAGTTTATGAATTCCAGAAAGCGTTGAGCTAAGGTGTTGGTACACGAGTAGTTTTCCCAGTTAATGGTGGGGTAGCTGAAGTCGCCCAATATTAGGGTGTTTGATTGAACCCTAATATTTTCCAGTACATCAAGAAAAGAGGAGTGGGAATCCTGGGGCATGGTGGGGGATCTGTAGCAAGCTACAATTTGGATTTCAGTTTTGCCCAGAGTTAGTTGCGCTTGGATAACCTCGGATGCATTATGCTGAGCAACTAGCCTGGAGGTGTGGATATCCTTAATGAATATGGACACGCCTCTGCCTTTGGTGTTTCAGTCCAGGTTACATGGCCGAAAAGTGTGGTAACAGTTATAGCCTGGTAGTGCAGGGGTGCAATCTGGAGCCTTGAACCAGGTCTCAGTCACTGCACAGATATCGATGTTCTCCATTTTAAGGAGTGCCTCAAGTGAGTGCATTTTGAGATTTAGACTTCTAGTATTGAGTAGCATTACCCTCAGCTTTTGCTTGCCTGTTCCTGTTATGGTGGTGAATTTGTTATTTGATCCCTGCCTAAAAAAGGCACTATAGGGGCAGCAAGAGCCTTAGCCAGTATCTGGAATCCCAGGGGCAACAGGTGCAGGCCATCTGTGGCAAAGCATCATGGTCTGTCGACCATGTCATCCCAAGCAGACAGATATTGGATCCCCTTAGAATGACACCAGAAGCTGAGCCAACTGTTGAAGTCAATCATTTGTCCTTGTACTGTGGTATCATTCTGGGCAATGGCAGAATGTTACTCAGGGCTAGGGTCATACCTGCCTGGGCTACAAGATCAGAGAGCTTTTCCATGTCTCTTTTCATGTAGCCCAGGGAGGTATGTCTCAGGTCATTCACACCAACATGTACAATGACAGAGTCATATTTGTACTTGTTGTGGAGTGACCTGAGTGCATGGGTTATGTGGTGGATCCTGGCATCCGACAGGCAGCTGACAGTAACCTTCTCCTTGTTTAGCCTGGTGAGTGGGACATCAGTGTGCCTGACTATAGAGTCACCTATGACTAGTGTGTAGGGTACGTTGTTTTGCCTTATTGGCTGTGGTTGAGTGGCACACTGACTCTGTGGGCTATGTGTCATTTGGGTTGTGTTGGGGGATGGAGGTTGCTTGCGTTTCTGCTGTGGAGTTCTCTGTTGCTTAGACAGATTATTATTGAGAGCCTCTGTGGATGTTTTTTTGTTACTGTGTGTGGATTTTGGTGGTGTAGATTTAGTGAGACTATGTGATGAGTGTGGCGTGGTGCAAATGTTTACCTTCTCCTCATGACTGTCAAGTTCAGTCTTTGTTGGAGAGAGCTTTACCTCCAGTTTGGCTAGATAAGTGTATCTCTTACAGGTTGTAATGTTGGGTGGTAGGAAAGGGTTGTCTGTGTACATGAGACAATTTCTACATTGCCTCAAGATGCCCAGATTTATCAGATAGACAGGCGAGAGCACTGGGAGCTGACCCTTGGACATACCTGAATAAAAAACTATTTTCCTCTAGATAAGTGAGGAAAGTGAGTACAAGAGCTGTTTTTCTCTAAGCAAGTGAGAAAAGTAAGTACAAAAAATATTTTCCTCTAGGTAATGAGGAAGATTGAGTGCTATAGTAATTAGTAGCTTATTTAGTGCTTAAAAGTTTTGAACAAGTGCTGAGCATGAACAAGCAAATTTAAGTGCTAAAACTAAGAAACTGTACCTGCACTAGACGACTTACAGGACAGAAACAAGTGCAAATGCAGGCTTTCAAATCAGAAAGTTGAGAGAGATGGAAGATTGCCCAAACAGCTAATAACTACAATTTCTGGGCCAGAACCACTCCTTATGTAGTAGACAGGTTACCTAGTGCTTACCACTCCAACTGATAAGCTAGAAAGTTTCCCTCCAACACAGAATGGCTTGGGGGGGCTCAGAAGCTTACATACAGTCCTGGATACAGCAAATCTGTATCTGGAACACTAGTTACAGGAAAGGTAGGAAACAGGCTTACAGTTTTTTTTTTTTGTTACAGAAAAGTAGCAAAAACAGCAGTAAAAACAATTCACATGCAGTGCAAGCTAGCACACTTGAGTATGCAGCAATATTAGACCAAACACAGTTTAAAAATGCAATTAAATTAAAAAGGACTAAAAGCAAGTGCAGAAAGAGTTTATTAGGTAGACTGTGGTAAAGGGATGGGACTGGGGGAGTGTCCCAGTTCAAATCTACAGTGGGGCGGGCAACTGCAAAAGCCACCAAATTTAAACTGCAAACCAAAAATAGGGAGGGTGTTTCAACAGAGATCTAAGCAACAACTAGCAGTACAAACTTTAAAACCAAAAAAAAATCTCAGCTCTGTATATTTGCCGATCAGTCTCTCAGAACAATGAGACAACAGTTTCAACAGAGATCTAAGCAACAATTAACAAACTCTATAACCAAAAAAAATATATACTCAGATCTGTATATTTGCAGATAATCTGTAAGGCAGTCTGTCAGAACACAGCTTCCAGCAATTTGAATGCAGCTGTTACTATACCAACTGAAGACATGGCAGAAAATGGGGGTGGGGTGGGGAAAACAGTTTCAACAGAGATCTAAGCAGGAACTAACAGTACAAACTTTAAAACCAAAAAATATTCTCAGCTCTGTATATTTGCCGATCAGACTCTCAGAATAGTGAGACAACAGTTTCAACAGAGATCTAAGCAACAACTAACAAACTCTATAACCAAAAAATATATACTCAGCTCTGTATATTTGTAGATAATCTATAAGGCAGTCTCTCAGAACACACGTTCCAGCAAACATGTAAAATAACATTTGTCTTATTTTAAAAAAGGGATTATAAATGAATAATTCCAAGAAGTAGGAGTGATTTGAGTTTTAATAATATTATTTTGTATATCTTGCAGAATACTAAGAATTTGGAGAAAACAATTTAGTTATTTCTGGTAACAAGTTAGGTAAACAATGGTCATTATTATTTTTAGGCTTCTATTTCTTCTCTACTTTTAAGCATATTAATTTTATTTAGTTAGTTGAGCAGTATTATCCTCATGCAAATGTTTGCTAATATAGTTATTCATAAAGTTATTTATCTGTGATCATTAAGTCAGTTGACTTCATTTTTATAAATACCATCAAAATGAGCATAAACATATCCACTATATCTGATGATTTTATTAGCAGCTGGAATGTGTGTGGCTTGAATATGTTTTGTTTAATAATCATTTTTGAACTAATTTTATTAATTGCTGTAGAGTGAAAGGATAACTAATGAGCTTTATTTTTTATGCTATCCTTATTTTGTGGTAAAGATTTTATGATATTTTTCCAACCTATTGTTTTACAGATAAAAGAAATGTATTTTCATTACTAAACAATTCAATAAAGTGATTACATTTTATTAGCTGCAGTTCAGTATACATATTTTAGCCAAAATTTATGACTACTTTGCAGAGAATGCATGAAAACACAAAGACACTAGAACAATGATATAATATAATCGGCTGGATTCCATAACTTTCATGGAATCTGGTGCATTTTGATGATATCAGTGCAAACGTTGCAGATAAGCCTGTAATATGCAAGTATGTCTCAATGAACTTACAATCTGACAGTGCAAAACAGAACTGACCAGCAACATCAGGACACTGTCTAGCAGTCAGAACCACTCCTTAATTTATGAAAAGTGTCTCATAAAGCTTAATGTGCATTAACAAATCTATGAAAATTATACAAGAGCAGTGCAACCTGCATGACATTTGAGTGTGTCATAAAGCTTGATGTGCTTTGTCAAAGCTGCAGAAATTATACAAGTTCGATGTAAGCTGCATGATATTTGAGAGTAATACATATTTTCAGCAACTGGCTGGCCACGGTGGTGCAGCGGTTAGTGTTGCCGCCTCACAGAAAGAGGTTCTCTGGTTCGATCTTTGACTGGGGTGCCCTCTGTGCGGAGTCTGTATGTACTCCCTGTGGTCACGTGGGTTTCCTCCGGGTGCTCCGGTTTCCTCCCATATCCCAAAGACATGCTGTAGATGGATTGGAAACTCTAAATTGGCCTTAGGTGTGAATGTGTGTATGTGTGTGCCTTCTGTGGAAGGTTGGGCCCGGCAGCTGACAACTCAACACCGTAAAACTCCACTGCCAATCATGAGTGGACAGGTGATCCACTGTGGTGACCCCTAACCAGGAAAAGCCAGAAGAAGAAGACATATTTTCAGCAATTCTTCCAATAAGTCTACAGGAAACTATGGATGTGTCCATAAGTCATGTAGTAATAAAGTACAATCACTGGCAATTATATAATCCTTAAATTTTCTAATAAAAAATGAATAAAGGTGAAGAGCAATCAGGCCCACTTTGCCAGGGCTAACAATAGCTAACAATTCATGTGGGACATGTGTGTGTGTGGAGAATGCACGCAATGCACACAACCAAGGAAATAGGGAGATAGAAAAGCAGATGTGAGGTATGGGTGAAGAAGAGGGACAACA